>NW_008627610.1:0-28897 GCF_000691845.1 Merops nubicus
TGAACACGGGTTCGCCGCATTTGAATCAGTTACCCAGTACTTAGTTCAGTAGGTTCCCTTTAATAAGCTCTTATAATGGGCCCAGATGAACAGGGAAATCTTGAGTTCTCAAACAGGCAACTGCTGACCAGATTTGTTCTTGTGAAAAAGAAGCGATAAAAGACACTTTAACTTACACATATATAAGATTCACCCTCCTCAGATGCTGACTGCTGCAAGTTAACCTCAGCTGTGTGCTCCTCTATGACATAAGTGATGTCACACTGTTTATCCAAATGACATTGTCACAGGAAATAGCTATTATTAGCCCAAATGTTTCCGTTTTAAGAATCTGCTGGAACTTAATCCTGCCTGAGTTTATATTGATACAAGTCCCTGAAAAGGTCTGCCCTTTTATTACAAAATCTTTCTTCTCTCTCTGTTTGCTTAAAAAACCAAACTACACCTGCACATGATTATGCTCTCCATCTTCCAGATGACCCCAGCAAATATTTATCCCCCAAGAAATTTATATAAAGTCCCTGATCTATAGTTTTTGTAAAAGGGATATCATATTAGGTATCAGAACAATTCCACAAAGTTCACAGGTGTTGTGAGGAATTATGAGAAAAAAATCGTGTTTAAATCACATCTCCTTGGAGAGTTATCTTAATACCTCCTGATGAAATTCAGCACTTGACTGATGCTTGAGCGAAAACAAGATCCTTTAGTACAAGAATTGTTCAGTCATTATCATCACTGCAGGGTGAAAGATGATATCTTATATAGTATAGTTTACCATAGTAGGTTAGGAAGTTACTCTTTTGATTCATACTGCTTACTTGGAACGGATGCATAGGACTGTTCAGCACTAAGGCCTGGAGAAGAAACCAATGTATTTTAGGATTTATTCTTACAATGTCAAACCATCCTTTGATCCCTTAGAACGTTAAGGGATATTTTATTACCCTTGAGGTTTTTGTATGTAGACAGACACAAACATTTTCCCTGATGTAATGATTCTACAAGCAAAGTTCAAATGTTCCATAAGAAACTATAATTTCTGCAGTTCTCCTTATGTGCTCTGTCAGCGGTCAAGGAGAGTGGACAAGGATTTGTCACCTCCCTGGAGAAAGAAGACAAGTCAGTAAGGCAAGTGGAGGATTTTTTTTTTTCTGTCTGATATCAGATCATAGGAATCCTTGCCATAGTTTGTCTTAAGTTTGCCAAAAAAGAGAAGAAATTGTAGTCTGTCATTCTAGAATGGTACATTTTGGGAATACAGTGCAGACTGTGCATTTCATCTCTTCAAAATCAAACCTTTTTTCTGCTCTTTTTCTGTGACCCTCCTTTTTAAATCGCAGGGGTGAATGCAAAGGCCAACTACTTAGTATATTTTGCTAACAGATCCCACTCCAAGGCAGAGGCTCATGAACCAGGATCTAATTAAGAAAAGAAAATAAACCTAAATTACCATAATCAGTGAATTTTTGTTCAAATCGATGATAAAAGAGATGATACACTAGAACTTTAATATTAGTATCAATGTCTGGAAGGATACTAAGGATTAGATGGGTAAAGAATGAGAAAAATATCTAAAGTCATTTTAAGTGACAGCAGTCCATTAGAAACAAACAAATATCTTACCATTTAAATGTGAACAACAGAATCAGTGTCTATCCTGAGTATGTGAAGGATCTAATATGTTTTTGTCCAGACTTAGTCGATGAATAGAAGACCTGTAGGAGAGCTCTCCATTTGTAAATCAGAATCTGGATTTAGAATCTATGAAGAAGGTCAGAAGTGTACCTGGGACAGCTGCGACGCTGTGGGGGAGTACAGATGACAGCATGATTGCAGGATGTTGCTGACTTCTGTAAGCTAGAGGTTAGACTGGTGTAGTGTTTGTGCAACTAAGAAGTATTATCTGCTTCTTATAACTTGAAAGGTTAAGCAGTATGTGGTTGTGTTTGGCTTAATGCTACCTATTTGTTTCTGCATAGAATGAGATGTTACAAGACAACTTACTGTGGAGTGATAAAAAGCTGACATGTTTCTACAGTTAATTTGTTTTGTGGCTTGTAGAGCAGTCCTCCTTGTATTGACCCTCTTGCAGCCTGTTGACTAAATGTATTCTGTGCTCTAGGCTTTGTTTTAGTGTTAAATGATTGCTGATAGATGCTTTTCAGTAACCCTTTTGTGTTTTAAATGTATTCAGAACTTGTCTCAGATGGTCAGATACTGGACCAACTGATGCTGGAATCAGAGCTCCTAATCAAATGTTTATTATTTCTTGTAACTATTAGAGGTTTGTGAACAGCCCACATACCCTAAGAGTTAACTGTGTAAAAGCACTCTTCAGTAGCAAGCTTTTTAATGGCCTGTGGTCAACGATGGTCTTAAATGGACTTTTTTAAGTTGGTTCAGCCACTGATGATTTTTGTGTAAAGCTTCCTCTCTAGGATTCTGCCAAAAAAAATAAGTGTGAGTTGACTTGAAAATACTCTGACTACTATATGCTCATTATTTGGCTAGATAAAACTTTAGAGAAATACTCTTAAGTCATCTTTGAGAGTGTTTCTCCCTGACCAGAACTGTTTGATTTGCACTTATACTTCCAATAATCAGTAATAACAGAACAATTCAAATGGATCAGTTTATTATATGACAGTGAAATAGATCGAAGTCAGGAGTGACCATTAAATCATTTTATCTGACCTCTACAACTTTTCTTTATTTCAGCTAGAGCATTCTATACTCAAGAGATGTGCCATGATCAGGGCCATGATCCAGATACCCACATGTCAGGGAACTGGCAGGGTGAAATATGACCTTGCAAGTAGTCTGGAGGAAGAGTAAGGTGAAGTCCTACAAAGATTAACATTATTGATCTTTGAGAAATATTCCTGTCAAGGGAATAGTCTGCCAGCCATTAAATCATTCTCTGGGGGTTGAAGAGGAAGAGGGACCTGATCCTTTTCCCTTGGCATCTATCTGATATTTGGTAGGAATCTGTGAAGCCAGCTGGGCATTGGAGAAGAATATTGTTTCTCATCTGCTGTAGGTAGACGACCCTAAGTTTGAGAACTGATGTAATAATAATCTACCACAGACGTGCACATGGTGTGGGGATGTAGAAAGGAAAGCACACATGAAGGCTAAGAAGATCATCTAAACCTGTATTACTCCTTTTCATATTTTGGTCCTTCCCACCTGTTATTCACTACTGCTGTAGACTTTCTCAGGAAACGTGTTTTTCATATGACATTCAGAAGTATTTCATAGTATACTGTCTTTAGAATCTATTACCCTTTGAAGAAATATTCCTTGATGACTAAAGAAAGACCAGGG
Source organism: Merops nubicus (assembly GCF_000691845.1). Taxonomy (NCBI): domain Eukaryota; kingdom Metazoa; phylum Chordata; class Aves; order Coraciiformes; family Meropidae; genus Merops; species Merops nubicus. The sequence continues at coordinate 3,331 of NW_008627610.1, forward strand.
AGTTTAAAAATGTAAATGTTTTTGCTTACCTTTAATTTTCTCTGGAATAATCAGAGATTGTTTTGTCCAGTTAGTTGACTATTAATAAAAATCAACTAGATGAGAGAGGAGGGAAGGAAGATAGCAAAAATAGCTGAAGGCATATAATCTATGATTATAGTAAGCTTTTCCATTGGAAAAAAAGACCACTTTTAATTTCTGAAGATTCAGCCACATAGCTTTTATTTAATTTTGTGGTAAGGCTTTATGTTATTTGTCTTAATTTAGCCTTGTAACAAGCAGTGTGTCATCAGAATTAGTACAGAAATTACATTTGTATTTTCTTTGTTTTGCCCTTTTGGTGTCAAGTCAAAGAGAGTTGGGGCACTCTTTTTACCTTTTCTCAATCTGTAGCTCATAGTTTTCAGTTTGGCTTTTGGGATACTGCTGTTTGCCTCCTCCTTCCCAGCTGTTCACTAGAGGATTCAGGACTGAAGCCAATTCATTTGCTTTCCTGCTTTATTACCAAAAATGGCAAAATTTTGCCAATGTTGTCATTTTCCTGCTTCAACAATAGATAATAAAGTTGCACATGGGAATTTTTGCATATCTTCAAATTTTTGAGTGTGGGTGGAATACTATTTCAGGCTCTTACTCCGAAACACTAAAACATGAAAGACTGTATTGTGTATTTTTTTTCCATGATAACCAATATTTTTAGCTTATTTCTGATTCATCTGAATCCCAGATAAGCTATCAGAGACACAGAAGCAAATAGTCATGTACATGCTTTTGTTTCTTTTTGTAAACACCTTGTGAAGACAAAGTGTTTGATACACTTGCTGTATAGAGTAGAAGTAGCAAAACCCCCCAGGCATCTGGGAAATGTATGAGTTTTCTTTTTACATTTTGCCAGAGGAGGAAATTTCATGTCATCAGCTGTAATTGAGTTTGATAGAAACTAGTTCCTATCTGTGTAGGACAAATTCTATTAAATTTATTTAAACACTATATTATATGGGGTATTTTTTTTTTAATTGTATTTTAAAATTCTGTATAGCTTTATGAGAAAATGTTTGGACAAATTTTTCTTAAAAGACAAGCAGAGAGTAGGAGTCTGTTTAGATTCCTCTACTATACCCAGGGTCAGGTATGGACACCGCAAGGGATTACTAAAGTTAATTATCTGGAAGTAGTAAACTTCTGGATGTTTTTGTAGGGGATGCAATTTGATTTAAAGAAACTTAAAAAAAAAACCAAACAACTAATCTATACATTGATTTATTTGTTAGGTTGTTGGTTTTTTTAAGGCAGAGGATGTTCATGTTTTGTTTCTTGCCATCAGTAATGGAATCTTATCTTAGTATAAGCACACCCACTGTCCATTGAGGATGTAGTACAGAAAAATGCAATGCTAGTGTTTTGGCAGATAGCAAAGCAATTATCCCTGTAAGAGTCAATGTGACAGGGTGCAGATGCATGTGGGGACTTCAGATACACAGGGACAATACCTGTGTTGTGGAGGATGGACATGAAATGACAGGCTTTTCAGGATTGTCAGCTGGAGGAGGTGCTGGCTTAGCAACAGCTGACTTTTCTGACCAGGCTATCACTTAGAAAGAAAGAGCTCAGATGCTTCCTACTTGAGATTGATGTCCAGTTTTCATTTATTACTCTGGGAATTCTTACATTCTTCTACATTTTCACTATGCAAATCATCTTCCTCAGAGTAATTGAGATCAATTAAAGCATTCAGTGATGAAAAACTGAAAACTGTGGGTCATTACAGTGATTAATGGCAGTATAGGGTATTAGGTGATGGGTGACAGCAGTCCGAAATTAAGCATGTTGATGAAACAACTAGTGAAGTGTTCCTTTACCACTAAACAATCATGTTACTAGGGAGTGTCAGCAATTAGATGTCAGGCTAATCAGGAGTTAGTGCAGCACCCTCAATTTTGGAACAAGTATCTTGGAAGGTAACAAACCTTTTAAATGCTTCTCTTAGCATTCCCAGTCATGTTGCTATGTTAATATTTTGTATTTCTGAAATCAAATGGCTTTCTGAGGTGACAAATAAATCTTTTGGCTTCCTAAAGATATTGACTGAACTTTGATTTTCCTTTTAACAGCTTTGTTAAAATACATTAGATATCATTTCAAAATGGTAATATGTCACAGGCATATGTAATACAAGAAAAAGACTGGGTACTTACTTATAATTGAAAGCTTTAACCTTTGTTTCTAGATTTTTTCAGCAACCACATTTAATCTTTGAGAGGACAATTTTAGAGGCTGTCTAGTTTGGATTTTGAAGAAGAGATTGGAAGCTGGAAGAGGATATACAACTTACTCTCTCCTGGAAAAGGGAAATACTTGTCTGAAAATTTCATGAGGTGACCAGAAAAAAATCTTCTCCTTCCATAAAATCTTCCACATAGTTCCTTATGTTGCACATTTTAAGCAGCTGATATATGTAAGGATGATGTACTGTAGCGGCAGTCAGCCGTTAGTCTGTGAGCCACGTGTAACCCCTCAGGAGGATTGACCCAATCTGCTATCTGCTTCTGAGAATTCACTGCATGCCAGGCCATGTGGTGATGGTGCCTGCTTCCTAAAGCCAGTATCTTCCCTGGTGGTCTCTAGTGCTTCCCTGATACATTACTCTGCACAGGCTTTTTAGGAATGGTGCGTGGATGAGCCCAGGCAGGTGCTCACACGTGGTCTGGGTGTCCCAGACATGCCCGAGAACTGCGCCTTTGCCGAGTCCGCTTTATGAGCAGCACAGGTTTCTCAAGTGCCCTGTCAAAGCAGTTAAGTTTCCTTCTGTTGAAGGGTGATCCGTTTAGTGGATGTAGCTGTAAAAGGTGGTCTGATATGTTGCCTGTAATATCTTTACCTGTTGCATTTTCAAATTCAAACTGAGGAAGGATCTAGATGAAACTGCTACAAGATCAGTGGTGACTGGAAAGTCGTACACAGTGTTCATTCCCTTCTAAAATGGAAGAGTGTATCACGTGAGTTTCCGCAGGGATTTGCCCCAGGGCTAGCACTGTTCGACGCTTGCATTAATGATCTGGATGATGGAAAACAGAATATACTTATTAAATTTACAGACTACACCTTTCTGAGAAGGATTAAGAGGTCTGTTAAGGACAGAGTTAGAATTCAGAATGATCTTGAGAAATTGATTTGAAAAAAATAGGATGCTGTTGAAAAGAAGCAAGCGTAAGGTACTGCACAAAGAAAAGGAGAAAGGGAAGAAAAGTGTGGGTATATAGTAGAAACAGCTGTGGGGATAGTAGATCTGCAGAAGGGGATTTTGAGGTTATAAGGAATTACAGGCTAAATGTCAGCTGTGTCAAGCAGATATAAAGGAAGAAAATATTGTACTGGAGGTGTAAACAGAAGTATAGGTTATTAAACATGGAGCTCTACTCAGGAGGGTGCTCCGCTCAGCCCTGGAGGCTCTAGTAGTGAATTCAACACATCAGGAGTAATGTGGACTAAGCTGAGAGGTAGTCAAGTGGGAAGCAATGGAAACTAGACTTATGAATAACAGTTTGAGGAAAATTCTGCTAGAGTTTGTCTTTTTAGCTGTGGCTAACAGTTGTTTTAGAGAAAGACAGTAAACCTGAACTGCTTCTTAAGATCTTTCTAATCTGTGTGGAAAGATCTTAGTAGCTTCTTGGAAAAGTCAGATGACAGCCTGATTGCAGTGGATGCACGAATACTAGCTAGCTCACATGAATGTATGTGAGGGTCAACTCTCCAGCAAGTGTCATGTCTCATGACACACAGCACTACTAGCACATGTGCTGTAGTCTTTTTACAGAATAGGGAACATGGCTTGTGACCCTCTCCTGTACCTGCACAAAGGCAAGTGGCCCACCCATCCAGAATGGCTGGGCATCCCTGCAGTTGCTTCATAATTTGTGGTTGACATGATACTCATATTTTTGATGGAGTTGAAGTTTCATGAATGGAAAATACTTGGTATTGTAAATCACCTTGTTAACAATTCAATACTGTGTTTCACACACTTTATAAGTTTGAGAATCTGTTGGTATGCTACTTGTGACATTCAGTATTGGTGGTTTCCTCTCTTACGTATGTAGGTCAGCAGCATGCTTTGAAGGTGAAGGAAAAAAAAAAACAAAGAATCATTGTGGTTTGTCAGAATGCTGAAAATCTGAATGATTACTTTTTTAGGTAACTGTTACCTGTAGTCCTCTTAACTTGCAAGGTAATCAGTGGCTGACTGTGATAAATCACACCAAAAAAAAATCAAGATAGAAATGTTAGATAGAAGATAAAGCAAATTTTTAAAATAACTAATAAATGAAAATTTGCTGAAGAAAGAATGTGTCAAGTTTTAAATTAAGAGAACAAAAATGTTAAAGTAATTGCTGATCGGTCTGATGAAATGGTGTACAGTGTTTGTAAGTAGAGCAGGGAAGAATTTAGGCTCTTCGAAACAGAGAATGGTGTCTTGAGAAAAGGACATTCTATTGATGAGTGCTGTGGAGATCCAAGCTTGACAAATTTTCTCAGGTAGAAGTATATATTTCAATAATGTTAGTCCTTCAGAAACGTACGTAAATCTGTATGTTTAACTATCAGTTGATACTTAGTAAGTCTTGTAAATTAGAGTATGCTGTTGAATCGCAGAATCATAGAATTGTTTAGGTTGGAAAAGACCTTTAAGATCATTGAGCCCAACCTAAATTTCCCCTGGCACTCCTTGTGGCCATTTCCTCTTGTCATGTCACTTGGGACAACAGACTGGAACCAGCCTCCTTTCTGATAGCTGTTGAGAGTAATAAGTAATCAGACTAAATAGCCCCGGTTCCCTCAGCCAGTTCTCACAAGACTTGTGCTCTAGAACCATCACCAGCTTCATTGTCCTTCTCTGGACCCACTACAGCACCTCAATGTCTTTTTTGTATTGAAGTGCCCAAAACTGAACACAGCACTTGAGACGTGGCCTCACCACTGCCAAGAATAGGGGATGATCACTTCCCCAATCCTGCTGGCCACACTATTTCTGATACATTGAAATCCAGTCCATTATTTTGTGGTTTGCTGGGACTCTGTGGATGTCTACAGAATGCCCTGCATTGCTTCAAAGAGAAGCTCCATTGGCCTTTTGAGCAGTAATGTTCTTCTAAGATATTATAAGAGATCCAGTCAGGAATTCCTCTCAAAATATTTGTGCTCTACTCACTACACCCACTCATTCGCTTAATATAAGATACTGTTGAAAAGCTTGCGTGCAGATGCAGAGATAATAGAGTCATGTAAAGAATCCATTATGTAGTCTATAGCTTACATCTTAGGGATTTAAATACACGTTAGAGATAGATAATTTTTGTGTAAGTTAGTTAACACATATAACCTAATAGGTTTTCAATTTCTGTATCAAGAGATTATTTCTTGAAAAGATGAGTAATCCTGGAAATCAGTGAAGATGGATACAAGTACTTCTGTAGGTTAAGTGGAGCTACAGGACCTTAGTGGCAAGGCACAATGTAAATTTATACCTAAAAATGGCTGTGCACTACAGAACTTAATACTTACAGTAACACAGTACCATGCTATATTAGTAAGCTGAAGGGGTTAGGAGACAATTTCCTTTAGTTGTCAGTTCCCCACATCTCTCCCTTCTATCAGCTGTACCTTTTCTCCACTGGTGATAGTGTCATGATGTTGAAACAGGAATTATATCATTTTGACCCTAACTTGTTTGACAATATTACATACTGAAGATCTGTTTCTGGGCATTCCTCTAGTCTTCTATTAAAAAAGAGCAATTCAGTGGATTTCAGCCATCAGACATTTTGGCAACAGTCCATGATATAAATGACATTTTGATCTCTATTCAGGATGTCTGCCTGACCAGAAAACTAAGATTACTTTTTTACGTTTCGTTTAGTACTTGGAGGTACTGAATTATTTATGTATCATGTAGAAGATATATTAATTTCATTTTTCCAAAAAGTGACTATCTAACATCAAATGAAGTCTGACTAACTCATATAATGTCTAAAAAAGACCTTGTGCATTGCTTTGTGTATCTTTTAATATGTTTATTTTTTGTCTGTCCATGTGGCTTTATTTACTGGCATATAACTAGAAAAATGATATTTTTAGGTGACATGCTTAACTGTCCAGTATTGTTTAGTTCTTGTGCAGACTGTTACAAATGTGTATGTATTTTTTAATGGATCAGTTCATTCAGAGATAGTACTAAATTGCAACATTTAATCAGATTAGTTCTTTGTGTTCATGGTAAAACAATAAACATCTCTTTTTTTATTATGTACGTTACCCAAGTTTCACGCAGAAGCAGGGCAACTACCAAGACTGAGAAACTGTTATACATCTTCCGGAAAGTCCCTGTGCCAAGTTTCAGATTTACTGAACATTTTCTCTGGGTGTGTGGAGCAAAAATGCTGTTGCTATTCTCTGGTATTATGTACTTTCTGTTTTGAGCTGAGGGATTTCTGTTTTCAGTGAAAGTTTACCTGAGTTCGATCTGTACTCTGCATTAGGTAACTCTATAATCTAGGTTACCAGAATTCCTTACAGTTGCTGTAGCTGTTATCCCTACAGCACCTTTGTGACAGAGGTGAAGTATCTGCAGTTTGCAAGTGCTTAGAGACCCAGAGAGACATTGATCATGTACCAGATTTATACTACTCCTGGATCTTGCCACAGACAGTAAGGGTTGTGGCAGTGGAGAGTGTGGTGTGGAGCTGCAAGGCTGGGGGGTTCAAAATGCCAGTTTAGTCATCTAGGTTTTGAGCTCAGTGAATTATGTACCTAAGAAGTAAGGTTTGCATCAGAGAATATAAGTATATATGTATAGAAAAAAAAAAAAACTTCGGCACACATTTGCAGCTCCTTGGGGTAGGAGGGAGAGGGGGGGAGATTCACCAGCCGCTGCCTTTCTTGAGCGTAAGTATCTTGGGCGTCCTTCTAGGCACGGGTGCTGCTTAACTACAGAAGGTGCTGGTGAGGAAGTGTTAAAGCACTTCTTCAGGAAGTGTGAACGAAGGCCAGAGTCATCCTAAGCCTGAAAGGCTTCTCCTTATGTCTCATTTGGAGGGAGTGACCTGCCCTCAGCACCAGGCAGGTCTGGGGTGGTCACACACTGCTGTGGCTGCCGAAGGCCTTGGCCCCAAGGCATGTGACTAGATGACAAGCTTGTCATTTACTTGTGCAGGCAAAACAACTCATTCGTGCTTAGAGGTTGGATCTACTTAGTAAAGATAGTGTAGACCCAACAGACATGCTATTCATGAGTCAAAGGGAAGAATAAGTGTAGTCCAGTGCAGACAGTGTATTTGGGAAGGTCAGGCCTCAGTGACTTGATGAAAATCACATCTTAAACTGCTGAGTTTGAATTCTAGTCAATGGATTATTTTTTACTCCGTATAACTTAAATATAGCCGTAAGCCATTGGAAGAACTGCAGTTTCACAGACAGGTCATTAACTGTGCTACTATTACTTCTTACCCAAGAATTCACATGACTGAAGCTGATTTTTAAAATCGGCTTGCCTGTACTCTGGTGACATGAACCTGCAGAGGGGGAAGGGACAGCAAACAGTGTCTTTTAGTATTGCTTCCTTTCTGCTGCTTCTTTGCCTGTGATGCAGAGGCAATTTAGTTAGGCTTTTTTTTCCCCCCTTTTTTTATCTCCCTTTTTTTTGTTAGTCAAAGTTATTTTTTAAAATAGAAATAGAGAAGGCAGAAGCCGTGATTGCTTCAGGGAACTACTATGGAAACGTGTCACGACAACAGTTTCAAATGAAAGTGAATCTTCAGCTGTTTAAAAAGTTGAAGTATTTGCCAGATTGCAGTGTCTCTTCTAGAGGCAGAGTTGGAGAGGAGGGAAGTATCCAGGGAGTTGTTGAAGAAAAAAATCCGTATTTTTGCTTTTCACTGGGGGAAAATGCATTTTCTGGGCTTAGCTTTGTAATAATGTATTCTGCAATGGACTTATTGTCTGGAACCTAAAATTGCCCAATTATTTAATGTGTTATATTACTGTGTGCAATATTGTGCATTATGGTTGATTAGACACATTTACTATAAAATATAGGTTGTAACTGTTTCCAACTGTTAGGTTGGATTTTTTTTTTTTTTTGGTGATTTGTTTTACTTTAAAAAAACCAAAGAAACAAAACAAAAACCAAAACAAACAAAAAAACCAAAACATAGGCATTTACTTCCCTTCTTGGAAGGAATTACTCACAAATCTGTAAAGAAGCTACTGGTGGTACATACAACAATAATGAAACAAGTATATTTTATGTATACATTTCATTTGTGGGTGACTGTCCCTTTTTTCCAGACGGAAACCACAAGGCATAATGTGAATGTATTAAATCCCAAGTAATTTGATATTTGTTCCCTGTGCCCTTGCTAAAGAAAACACTGTGAAATGCATTTTGCTCTTATTAGTAAAACACATAAGATAAAATAAATGACATGAGTATGGTACTACTAGTTATGTTATGACTGACAGATTCATTTTGATCTCCTGTTATATTCACAGTGCCTTTTAAAACTTACCGGCTGTTCCAGCACTATCCTAATGCATAGTAATGTAGATACGTATCTCTGTAAACATGGCTGAACAAGAATTTTCTTTAATTAAACTAAAAGTTTGGAATGCCAGTGCTGGATTGCTAAAATACAGTGTCCAGTGGCACTACCTAGGAATATTCTGAAAATGTACAGTGAATTCTAATACCAAAGTATTTCATATGTCTGTGGTCACTGAAGTTCCTGGGTACATTTTGTAATGTTTGTCACATTCATTGCTACTACCAGTATTAGAAAGCAGTATCTAGTAAATAGAGAATGCATAAATGAGATTATTTTTTTAATTTAAAAAATACTTATTTTCTTAAAGGATTATTAGGAGAAAAAAAAGAATAAAAAGATTTGTCTGTGGAGAAGTCATTCTAAACTAGTAGATTAGTCTTTTATACATGTAAAGGTAGGAAAACAGAGGCTTTCTTTTAAAATTAACAAATTTTATTTTCACATTTTCACTTAAGTTTTTTACTGCTGAGTTATAAAGCCTTGAAAATTATAGACATGGTGATAGTCTCTTTTGTCCTGTGAGATCCTGATCTTTCAGATTTTGATGAGACTGTGTGCATTTATTAAAAATATATATACTGAATTAGAAACAGATTATGGGATTGTGTAGAATTTATCTGCTTTCAGCTGTGATATAGAAAGCTTCATATCACTTTGCCACTGTGCACTTGCCCTGTATTGAGGTAATTTAGGAATCTTAATGCAATTGATGTCCAACTGTGACAGGCTATTTTTGTAAAAGTGAAATTCTTCACTGCTCCTAGCCTGTGTAAATGGTTAATCAAAGTGAACTGACAGATTATATGTCTGAGTTTTTTCTTTCATTTTTTTTTTCCCTGTAGGTGTTTGTGACTCATAAATGCAGAATTAGGCTGAAAATCTGTGACTGGATAATGGAGTGTTTGCAAGTACTTTACAGCACTTTTCACTGCAGTGCAACAAATAGCCTGCACTTTCCGGTGTTTATTTGTTAGGATTTATTATTCTGTGGCCTTGCTAATCCCATCATTTCTGTTCCTGTTTTTATGATAGTGCAAGAAAATGGTTTATAAATAGTTTCTATAAATGGATATTCCTGAAAATACAGCTGATCTGAATAATATTTTTATATAACTGTCTTTTATGGTAAAGTAATAGGTGAAAATTGAGAAGTCATTAATGTTTGATATCTTTTCACTCTGCTATGAATCATCACTTAACTGTTTGCCAAAATCTTTGTAGTCTGTTTAGTGACAATTTTATGTGAGAATTAGCTGGATAATTTTTAAATTAACTCCTGGTCTTTTTCATTCAAGCTTCATCTTGATTAATTTGGCCAGTTGCCAACAAAACATTAAAACTTAGTCTTCCGCTGTAGGTGATGTTTTAAATGCATATTAACTGAGAGCTTGATAATGTTTTTTGAAGAATACGTATAGCTTTACGGGTCCAAAAATTGTAGGTATTAAATAAACCCTAAGGCCTTAGAAAGCTATCAAAAATCACCTTGTGTGTTAGGTCTTTCCCATTGAGACCAGTTATGTTGAAATATGAAACACTTAGTTTGGTCTCATACCAATTAGTAAATGTCATTTGTGATCACTAAAAAATTATTCCTCATAGAATATCCATCATGAAAACACAGGAATGTTTAATAACATTGAGTTCAGCTTTCTTTGCAGACACAAATTATTTTAAATTAGAGGCTGCTGCATAGTCTGCTTCTGTGTTCTGGTTGTCCATCTGTTTAGGTTGTTCCTCTGGACTGGAAACATGTCAACCACTATGTCTTGGGCAGCTCTGACCACATTGCAAAACTGAAGCTGCACTAACACTAGGTAATACATGTAAGGGCAAGAAGGCATCTGATTCTAACGTGTTTAAGGTAATTAATATAAATATGATAATTGATTCATCCATTTATATGCAGAGAGGCGTGGGCCACTGTTATGAACAGCTCAACTGTGAAAGACTTTGCAAGTAAAATGTGCTGTAGGGGGAGAATGGAGGAGACTGAGGACATTATGTGTCAATACGGAAGCTGGAAACTATACTTAGGAGTTGAAGGTAGCTCCAAAGAGAAACCATGAGTAGAAGGAGCTGTTACGAGAACAAGACTACAGAAGGACTGGAGGGTGGAATGAGAGATGGATAAAGTAGATTCAGGATGTAAGGAAGTGCTCATGGCAGAGGGGTTGGAACTGGGTGATCCTTGTGGTCCCTTCCAACCCTGACAGATTCTGATTCTGTTTTAGCAGAGGACTTGTAGTGTTGGCTTAATGGTTGGACTTGGTGATCTTAAAGGTCTCTTCCAACCTAAAGGATTCTATGATTCTAAGTGGTGTTTGCCTTGCTACAGATAAGAAAGGCAGCCTAAGACTAGATCTCATTGAAAATAGTTGAGGTAAGACTGGAATTAAAACTGTAGGTTTTCTTCATCAGACATTGCATGGATCTAGTCTTTACAGAGTGAGCTTCATCAAAACTGTAATAAGGTAGTCTTCTTCCAAAGCCCTTGTCCCTTCAAGTGTTTTATACCAAATTGATTTAAATTATTTCTGATTTGGTTTAAATTCTCAGAGGTAAACAGTGTGTATGAAACGCTGCTAGGATTCCAGGGATGCAACTGAGTAGAAACTGACCCTGACTTTTGCTGGATCTCTGTATAATCCATCCCAGTCTTTCTAATTGGTACTTTTCGTGTGTCTGTCTCTCTTCAAAACTAAGGCTACACTGAGGTTCTTACTCTCCAGATAAGATAGTACATTATTGTTAAATGCCTCTCCCAGACTGTAATTCTATTTGTGGTTTCTACTGTTGCCTGTTGATTGTTAACAGGTTCTGAAATAATGCAATTACGTGATACAAGAAAAACATATAAAGCATTAATAAGCCACATCTGCATAGAGCAGAGTGAAAAATATGATCGACTATCCATGATACTCATCTAAATAAGATTATATAATTAATTTTGCCTCTTTCTCAGGTTAAAAATCTGCTCTTTGTCTTAATCTTCTCTGAAAAATGGGTGTTTCACCGTGTTCTTGTTCTGGTACTCATTGCCATGTGAAATTCTGTATTGTGCATTTGAAGGTGTTCTAATGGTAATAACAGATTTAAAACTTTGGAATAGCTTGAAGTGGCATACAGAACTGAACAGTGTGTTGCATGAGAAAGGAGAAATCTTGCATCAAAATGTGCAGTTCCTAGGTGTTGAATAATATCCTCTGTGTGGAACAAGTTATGTGCTTGACTCTTCATTCTTATCCTCTTGTATCTCCTTTCTTTCTGCAGGTATCACCCCTGGTAAGTGCTTACTTTTGTGAAGATTTCCAAGTGCATTACTGCAGATAACTGAAGTGAGGGTGGGGACTGACTGTTTTCAGTAGCAGAGCTGTATCCCATATTCATGTGCTAGCTGCAGGCAAAAGTAGGCACACAATATTTCTTTTTCTTTAGATGAATTCAGGTTTTTCTTCATAGTGAAGTTTTTATATAATATAGTTTTGCCCATTTATTTTCAAAGAGACTACCAATTTATTTTGAAAAATACTAGAAATATAAAAAGTATTTCTTTAAATGTCACCTCTGTGATGGGGAGAGATCAGTCTTGTCATGCTTCTCCCAGTGAGCAAATTTACAAGAGGTCTTGGAAGACTGATAGCCCCATCGGGGTGGTGGTGGGGAAGCACTGCCTGCACTGAGGAAGTGTTGTTAGGTGTGTACACAGACTCTTGCTCGCTTTCGAGCAGGCCTCAATGAAACTCAGTGGAAATGGCTGCAAGAGTCCATTGTTACATTCCCTGGTACTGTAAGCAGAGCTAGGAAGGGAGGACAGACTGAGAGAGTTGGGGCTGTTCAGTCTGGAGAAGAGAAGGCTCCGAGGTGACCTTATTGTGGCCTTCCAGTATCTTAGGGGGGCCTACAAGAAAGCTGGGGAGGGACTTTTTAGGATATCGAGTAACAAAAGAACTAGAGGGAATGGGGCAAAGCTGGAAGTGGGCAGATTCAGGCTGGATGTGAGGAAGAAGTTCTTCACCATGAGAGTGGTGAGACCCTGGAATGGGTTGCCCAGGGAGGTGGTTGAGGCCCCAGCCCTGGGGGTCTTTAAGGCCAGGCTGGATGAGGCTCTGGGCAGCCTGATCTAGTGGGAGGAGTCCCTGCTCATGGCAGAGGGGGTGGACTCTGTTTTAGCAGAGGACTTTAGAGCCCTAATGGCTCAATGGTTGGACTTGATGATCTTGAAGGTCCCTTCCAACCTAAAGGATTCTATGATTCTCTGATTCTATGAAAATGGAGCAGAAGAGGGATGTCCTCTGGCTCGTTTGAACTAGCCTATCCCTCACTTGCAAGGCCCTGAGCAGCCTGGTCTAGTAGACCCTCCTTTGAGCAAGGAGACAGATTAGGTGATATCCAGTGGTCCTTGCTAACCTCAACTATTCTGTGATTCTATGATTCTTCACCAAATTATCTGCAGACCTGATGTTTCCTGTAGGTGGATGACACAAGGAATTTGAATAAAAAATATGTTTTAAAATGTGATCCAGCAGTGAATCTGGCATTGATGGAGATCTGTCTGTGGTTTAATATGAAAATAATAACTGAAAAGAATTTAAAATATCAGTGACCAGTGGGAGATAAAACTGTTAAAATTTCTTTTCCATATTTGCGGGCACTTCAGACCTGTTGACAATATGTGCACAGATTCCAGAAATTAGATATTGTCACTTGTGTAGGTAATTGTTATCTGCTTGTAAAGACTAGCAAGAGAACGAGAAAACCCAGATGGCTTTTGGCAGGTACTGAATTCATTTGAAGCATACTACTTAAAGGACATTTTATCTGAAATTGGAATTTTTTTTTTGTAAACGGAGGAAAAAATACTATAACCCTTCAGTAGCTAATTCCTAATCTTAAATGTTAAGAGTGAGTTAAAAGTAAAACCTGACATTTCTGGGTTGTAATGGCTTTGTTCAACCAGTTAACAGAATGAGCACATTCACAACGATATTGTGAGGTGGGAGAAAAACGTCTATTTGCAAGCTGCTGTCCAAAGATCAGAATTAGTAATGAGGATTTGTGTTCTGTGCTTCAGTAATGGGGCTTGAGTCAGCAGGTGCAAGCTGAGATTGTGCGAGGACAAGAAAAGGTGCTACAACCTTGCCCTCTATCTACTCTGAGATTTTAATCAGAAAGTGATAGCTTTGTTTTTAATAGAGGAGCCACATCTTGAGATTAACTGGCCAACTGGTTCATTATTTATGAGGACTTTAGAGATTGGTAAAGTTGTGCAAGAGGTGAGAGAAGCATTTTGAGAAGCTTGATTTGGATTAGATGCTTCCAATTCATTGTTGCCTGTTGGTTTTTATTGTTTTGTGTGATTTCTACTCTGAATTTATACTGCTCCTACACTCAAGTACAGCATTGTAGGATAAAGTTTGTAATTGCTGTGGGCTAGGTGATCTAGCTGATCTATCCTCAGAGATGTCAGATACTTTCTTTGAAATTGCTGTCACACTGATACCCTAGGGCTTGGTAAACTTTTGAATATTGCTTGATGTTTCATGAGATAATTCTTCACAACAGTTCCTGATGCCTTTCTGTTCATTAGCTCTCAGCCATCTGTTGCTTTGATTACACTACTATAGAGAATAAGTGTTTTGGCAAGCTATTTAGCTGTGTTGAAAAATCTTGTTTCTTTGCTTTCTAGTATTTTATTGGTACTGTTTCTTTTTTTTTTTTCCTCAACTTTTTAAGTGCAATTCTTCTTGTTATTTACTTTTTGTTATTCTATGAAACAAAAGTCTGACCTAGTTTGAGGACATGATGAGGTTTATGGCTGTGCTTTATGTCTATTTTCCTTTCCTGTGAAAGTCCTTCTACCAAAAGAGGTTGTGTATTCTAAACATAGGCTAACAGAACATAGATATTATAATCTAACCATATTTAAATGTTTAACTTTGGGATTCTTACCTCATAAGGTTTAAAAAGTGCTTTTCAAGAGTCTAGCCACTGTGTTATGTCAGAATTGCCTTCTATAGGAAGTTATAACATCTTAATCTCTAACTCCTCCCAACACTGCAAAGGTCAAAACAGGAAGAACTGGAAGATCATTAGAAAGAAGTTGGTATTCTCTGGCTTTACATTGTCAATTTGACCTTTTCATGTATTGCTCAGATTTTAAAGGTGAACAAAGTAAAAGACAGATGGGATGATAATGAACACAGAGATGTGCTTCCCTATGTAGGTTCTTTTTTAAGAGTTGTGATATACCAATTATTTTTTTTTTAAACCATGGACTTTTGAAAATGAGACAAAATACTGGTTTTAGACTGCAACCGAATCTCATTGGCATTTAATTTCTACTTTGGATTTTTTTGTCAGTTTTTCTTCAATTAGAATAGCTGAGTGGTATTGGAAAGCAAGAATTCCAACAGTTCATAGTAAAATATTAATTCTGCTCAATAGGTCATTTTGCCTTGGTTGTGACAGAGGTGGCTGAGTTTCCTTCACTGCTTACCTGCTTTAGCTCTTTACATTTAATTGCAATGTTTCCTGGAGTAAATTCTCACTTTTGCACTTCTGGTGTCTGTAAAGATGACTAAGAACTGCTTATGATCGGTAGCTGCAAGTGCGAACAGGTCCTTCCGCAGTGACTTGGTCTTCAAGTAGTAGTACTTGTTGCTAGGGGTAGTAATGTTATTTATGGGAAAATTAGTTGAAGAAGTCAGCATGTTGTAATGGTAGCAAGAGAGGAGAGCAAGTAAATATTGTAAATGAAGACTTGACTGGGGATTTTCAGCCTCCCAAAGGAGTCTTTTTTTGACTATTTAACTGACCTTGTAAAGCTGTGCTCTGTTGGAAATTGCAACTGCTGTCTCATAGAAACAATATGAGCTGCGTGAAGTAAATGTAGAAAAGTAACTGAAGTAGTTCCCAATGTAGTAAATCTACTATAAAATGAAATTATGTAATACTAAGTGCCAGTCAAAGATACTCAGAAGTGTCATTCTGGAAACTGGTTTTTGCATTTACTCTGGAAGGACTGCAATAACTTTTTTGTATTCCCTGTCAGCAAATATATGTTAGTTTACAGGTTAATGTGTTAATAGGTTTATTGTATTTTAATGCTGGTTATCTCTTGATGACCAGGAAATGTTGTGGGTTTGTTCAAAATATTATTCATGGTGTTTCTTGCTTGCCACATTGTCAGACCACTGTTGAAATTACACCTGGACTAATTAGTAATGGTGTATCTTCCTTCAGCTAAGCAACATATGTAATTATTTTTGCATTGTGTTATGCTTTTAGTGCTCATGTAGGGGACATGGTGAATGTTTTACTATATAGAGATGAGGATGTGACAGTACACTGAAATCATAGCTGTTGCATAATATGTGTATGTGTGCATATATATTTTTGTATATACATAGTGAAGATTTGTTGTGTTCCTGCCACAGCCTTTCCTGAATAGGGTCATCTGTTCTCTGTGGAATAATGAATTTTCAGTCAGAGCTGCTGTTCTGATTTTAGTAAGCAACCCAGAAATACTCTTGTGTACATTTTAACTATGGAACATGATTTCTAAGTGAGAAACTAGTCCAAGTTTGGCTTCTCTGTATGTGGTGCTTCCAAACTGCCATGTGAAAGAACATTTCCTCAGAGAGCTGTTCTGATAATGTGGTACAGACACTTCTGAAATTTAACTATGCGACAGTTAGCAATTAATTAATTTGTAACACTAGTTCTTTATGAAAGTTGTGATTGTCACACGTAATATTGACCATAGATATTTTTGGCAATTAACATATCTTCATTTGAGAAGGAAATTGATACTCCATATAGGTGAAAACCCTGCAGCATGGGGTTGTATGGAAAGATTTGCATGGGTTGAAGAAGTAATGATGTGGAGTTCCCTACGACAGCACTGGTTGGAGGAGAAAGGTCTGCATGTTGAACTGTATACCCTGAGAAGGTAGAGTGGGAGTTTGAAAGTTGTGCTTGTGCCACTTGAGCCAGTTAGTTTTGCCTGTCATCCAGGTTTCTTATTTTTGTTCTAGTTGTATGCTAAGAATCTTCCTGTCCCCAAATTAGTTCAGTGTCATTACCACACTCTCTTATAAGGTACAGAGTTGCTCATCTAAGCTGCATTTCTAATGGTGAAAAAGAACATTGCTCTTTATTTTAGCCATGCTTTCAGAAAATTGTTATGATAACACTACTGGCAATCATAAAATAAGACTACCATATTGGACATTATAAAATAATTGCAGTGTTGGCAGTTGACAGAAAAAAATGGCTTGGTTACATTCTAGAGGCTACTTTCAAATTAGAAATGTGACATGTATTTAAGTCTCTAATGACATTTCTATCTAGGCTTCACAGAGTTATTACCCTTGTGGGAAAGGAAGGGACCAAATGGAGTTCTCCTTTGCAGAATGTAGATGTCATGTTGGACTGGACAGTGCCATCTGGGTTATTGAGTCTAGTTACCTGCTCTTGAAAACAACCACATGATATCCTTGTGAAAAAAGTTCATACTTCATGACTGCTTGTCACTTTTTTTTCTTGTCTATGATGGTTTACAGAACCAAGTAGGATAGGATAAAATGAATCTAAAACTGCGTTACTAAAATGAACAGTTCTTCATGAAAGAGAAAATGAGCAAATGCATTTGGTATGAGCATCTCTTCATAGCTGCTGTTGAACGTGTATCTTTATGTTTTGCTAAAACATAGATTGAAGCATCCATGCCTTTTTTTTCCAGTGGTGGCTAATATCACCCTTCCGGCCAAGCTATACATCATTTATTGTCTGATGGTTGCTGAGGAACTTCTGATCTTTATAAATATTTGTGAGCTTGCTTTCTTCTTTTATTTTTTTTTTTAATAATTCTGCTTCATATGTTGAACTGATGATTCACTGACTCTTCCAAAACTCGTTGTGGAATTTAGTTTCCCTGTATCTGTAGCATATTACATTGTCACATGCCAGATGGAGATGCTTTGAATGGAAAAAGGTATTATCGGTGGACTTAACTCCATCTCTCCTTAGCCCCCCGCTTCATTATAATTTTTGCAGTCTGAGTGTCACTGTAGTTAAATGTTGAGTAGGTAGTGTTGTAGGCCTGCAGTTCGGGGGTCATGGCTTTATTTCACTTGTATGTGGTTGTGTTTGTGCACATTAGATTATACTGTACTGCTACCATGTTACTAAACACTGTGCTATTTTTCTTTGCTTCCTACTCTCTTGATTGACATAGCTTAAAGTTTATGGCATATGTACAAATATTTTTAAGATACTGATTTATTGTGTAGAAGGGTATTTTCTTGTAAGAGACTACCTTGTGAGAAGTAGAAGTGTGTCTTGCTGTTGTTCTAATGGCCCATACATTTTACACAGTAAAACCGGCCTAGTCTGTGTTTGGTAAAAGCTACTACCTCTGAGCCGCCTTCTATAAAATAAGATGCTTAAACCAGAAAGGAACATAGGATCTTATAGACACAGAGTCTAAAGAGCACATTTACAAATTGCTAAGTCTGGTTGCCTGCAGCAGCAGACAACTTGATTATAAAATACTGCTAATAAACTCATTACATTCCATCTCAAAAATAGTTATATTATTTCCCCTATTGTTCCTGTTGAATAGCTATTCTGAATACTATACTCCAATGTGATTCCATTTTCCATGGTAAATCTCTTCTGTAGTCAGTGTTTTTTTTTTTTTTAACTTTGAATTCATACTTTCCATTTGATAAAAATGATTGCAGTCTTTTGAATTTCAGAAGTGTTTAGCTTTAAGCTGTCTCAAATAGAAGGAAAACATTAGGGGTAAATTCTTATAAATAAAGTCTGTTGGTAGTGGCAAATTCTGCAGTAGTGATTCTCAAATTTTTGTCCAGTGTGTATTAATGATAAACAGTCTAATTTTAAGCTATGTATGCAAGCAAATACAGTAATTTGTTTTCTTCTTGTTTTCCAACATTTGCTTTCAACATAATAATTTTTGTCCCAAGAGATGCTCCATTTCTTTTAACATATTGTCTAAAAGTAGAAACTAACTGTGCATAAAAAAATGCAATTCTCTTAGGATTAATGATAAAGCAACAATGGGCTTTGTGTAGCCTGTCTGGGGCATATAAAACACAAACTGTGTTTTGAGGAGAAAAATACTATACATGAAAGACATAAAAAAGATATTTTATTGTACATTGTCAGGGGCCTAATATATCTCAAATTCCTGTTATACAAGATGAATATATGAGATAGAAGCCCTCTGTCAGTGGCCATGTCCACAATTTAAAGCAAATAAGAGCTAGGCTACCTACATCATCTTTGTTCTATTCTGATTTTAACCTTGCTACTAGATTTGAAAGGTACTTGGAGTGAATAGCAGGTTTCCATAATGCTTTGGTTATTCCCCAACTATTCTTAGGTTCAGAATGAATTGTTTGACAATTTTTTGGCTGAAATAGTTCTTTCCAAATATAGCTCAGGCTCTTTTGGAGCACACTGTTGTGCCTTTCTTGACCAGTAACTGCCAAATAAGTTTGCTAAACTATGACGTTGAAGCCCTAAGACTCACCTTTGGCCTGAAGTTATCAGTGCCTAAACTGCCTGTTTCTGAGGAAAATAAGAATCTGACCATCTGTTATTCAATGCTGGATAGTGCCCTGCTCACTTTTTGATGCTGTTCTATTTTTTGTTAGTTCATATATTAACATTAGAGTCTGACTGAAGCCTGGTTGAGGGATCTTATTACAGTAATACAGTATTGATTTTGTATTACTGACTCTTTTCCTGGATTTGTGATTGTGCAAATATTCTATAAGAATTACAACCATTTCAACAGGGGAGACTGGTAAATTAGGTGAGTCTTTTCTGTCTTTGCTTTACTTCCTTTCAGTTTCATTCTCTTTCTTCCTTCCAGTTTCTTTTCATTCTATTCCCCATCCTCTTCCCATTTATATTTTATTTCTCGTCTTAATTCTGTCCCCAGATTCCCTCCCTGCATTGTACTACGCTTCATTTGCTGACATCTCATTAATCTTCCAGTCTTTATGGCTTACTTTCCCACCTCCACAAGCACACCCACAGGATGCTTAGGAATTTTACAGCATACCCAGTTGTCAAAAAACTAAACCTATAAGTCCCAGACCCACAATACTATGCTGGGAATGCTCATTAACTCCCACACTGTTTGGAAAAAGAAACTGGTACAGTTAGTATAAGGTCTGCAAACCATAATACATGTCTAATATTCCTTCACTTTTCACTAAACCTGGAAACTCCTCATTGGAGTTGGGGAAGGAGATGGGATCTGGCTTTTTGCTTCAGCTGTGGTTCTGATCTTTTCAGAAAGCCTAGGAAGAGTTACATGAATGTGTAGTTTTAGTGCTGTGACCTCTGAAACATTAGGTTTGAGGAGAACGTGCTGTTCATCAGTGGGTCAGGAAACCTGTTGCAGTAGGTGGATGTGCCAGTATGTGCATCCTCAGCACAGCAGTCGCGTTGTAGCTTTACTGCTATGGTATCAGTGCAAGTTCACCACACCTGAAAGGTAGATGATCATACCCTCTTTCTTTGACTCAGGAGTGTCTGTCTGAAAGAAAATGATCTGGGGAAGATGAAGCAGAGTTTCATAGGTCTTGCAGCAGACCCTCTCAAGGTTAGTGGCTTCTGCTGCAGCCACCAGCAGGAAGGTCTCCACAAGGAGGTCTTCCATCAGGAAGCCACCACCAGGTGTAAGGTCTTGCTGCCAGAGGAGAGTTGAACTAGGGTTTCTAGTGGGACCTGCCTGTCATCTCAGATGCTTCTGTCCAGTCTGGGTGCCAGGATTTCTGCCAGCCTGTGTTCTGTACTGCTGGCAGAAGTCACTAAGAAAAATGACAAAAGACTGCATCTCTAATATATGTATGATCAACTGATTGCCCCCTCCACTAATTGGCTGTGAATGCTAAATAAAAAAGCAGTATTCACTATATGGATGACAGTGCTTAGTTTCCAAAGGCAATAATTCGAGGCTTTTCTCTTGCTAAATAGCACCCATGCCAGTGTTTAGTGTTGCTCTGTGGAATCAGAATTAATCTTAATCAAAGGTCTCTTAAACGATGGACCTGGACATTTTTTGGATAGTTTTCAGCCTCCTGTGTTTTGGAAAGAAAAGCTCTGAACAATTCAGAGACACTTGAGCTTTTTTTTTAGGCTTTGCAAATGATCACTGTTGCTTTGCACTCTTAATTCTTCTGTGAGGAAGATGAAGGTACTGTAAGCATTAGAAATAGAAATGTAGAAATACAAGCTTAAATTCTGTAGTAGTCAGTAGCAGGGGCTTGACCTGCTTGCCTGTGCTTGTCTTTGGTTGGTATTTTTCTTTTTAAGCCTGTATCACACTTAATTAACTGTTTAGCACTTAAATGACAGTACTGTAACAGATACTGAATGTTAATATTACTAGCTACACCATAGCTGAATATAGCTATGCTGTAACTAACCTCAGGATTATTGGATCGATCACTGGTAACCCACCCCAGGTTAAGTGTGACCAGCAATGCTTCCAGTTCCTTTTTTTCCCCGTTGTTCTTATTCAGAGGATAGCACCAAAGGAAGCTAAGCATAGCATTACTAAGCAAGCAAAGGAAATCAGCCTTCTCCTTTACCCTCTGTTCTCTGTTATGCAATAAAGATGCCAGTTATTTACTGTTAAATGAAATTAATTAACAGACTGAACTTAAAAATTAACTGGCCCAGTAAAACTATGCCTCATCATGGATTAAAAAAACCCCTTACAGTACAGTTAATGATTTTTTAAAATCTTCTTTCTCTAGAATCCTACTCAGGTGGGAACTGCTCTTCAGGTTTTCCATAACCTTGGGACTTTGAAGGATACCATTGCTAATGTGGTGGATGGGTACTGCACAGTCCTGGAGGAGAACATAAAAAATGCTTTGGATATCAAAGTATTGACCCAACCTGTTACAAGAGGTAGGATACTTGTTTTACAGAAAATGATAACTGATATTTTATTTTTTTTACAGAAGTAAAGTATGTTGTCAAATGGAAGAAAATCAAACATCCAAGCCTGCTATAGGAATGTTTCCCTGCTATGTTTAAACTGTAGAGAATAGGAGTAGACATGTTATCACCTAATACAAAGCCAAAATTGAGTCTGTCTGTTGGTATGGCTCAGAAGTTTTCCTTTATTGCTCTCCTCCCTCCTATTTCTTGACTTGCCCAGAAAATTGTCCTTCTAAGTTTGCAAATTTGCAGCATTTTCTTAAGCAGTTCGTCATGGAAAGATGAATCCAAAATCCAGATTCCAAATTCTGCCTTCTTTGTGTTGGTGGGAGGATCACAGGCAGAAATTATTTGCACTCAATGGAACAAGCCTGAAACTACAAAGCGATGCTTTTGTCAGATGGAGATCATTTCAAAGCAGTATATTTAATATGAAGAAACGCTGCACTATTGAACATTTAGTTCCCACATGTTAGCTCAGATACCAAAGAAACTGAGGAATTAGATGGGCAGGCAAATTTGAACTTCGACAGTCTGAATGTTCAACACTTTTGAAAAAAAACTTTTGCAACAAGCTGGGGTTTCAAACCCATAGTCACTAGCACAATAAAGAAATATAGCCCCTATCAAGGAAAGTGGTGGTTTAGAAGCTGCATGCCCTTCAGCTGGAGTATCATTTTTTTTAGCACTTCATCTATGCAATTAAGTCCGGAGCAGCTAGTACCTGTATTTTCACAGCTACTGTCTCTGCCACTTTGCTATTACATCCTGCAACAGTGCTCATTGGAACTACCTTGGTGTTCCTGTGGAGGTCTAATTGGCAAAAGAGGTAACAGTGACACACATTGAAGTAACCCCACTGAACTTCAGAGATGAATTGACTTCTCAGTTGAGACAGCTGAGGCCCTTCACAAAACTCTGTTTTGAAGGTGTTTTAGGCTGTTTTGTTTTGTTTTTTCTTTTAATGTTATGTTAGAATGCATATACATCTATATTTTCAGTATTTTAATTTTCACATGCGAAAGCTGAAATGTACTGCTGTGTTTTTAAAACCATTTAGGTGGCCCTGGTAGAGCTGCTATGCCAACACCAGGGAACACAGCAGCTTTTCGAGCAGCCCTCTGGACAAACATGGAGAAACTGATGGATCAGATCTGTGCTGCTTGCGGGCAGGTACTCAGCAGCTAATTCCTGTTTGTCTAGTCATGCAATTTTGCATGTAACGTTTTAGGTGTCACTTTTCCTCTAAATAATTTTTTTCTTACAGGTGCAGCATTTGCAGAAAGTATTGACAAAGAAACGAGATCCTGTGTCACATGTCTGCTTCATAGAGGAAATAGTTAAGGTAAAGTTTTAGTCTAGCTGAATATGTTTTAGTAATTCTTTTAAGGAAAATGTGATGATAGAATGCTTTTGTTTACAATTTTACCATTCCATAAGAAGTTTGTAATTAAATTAATGGAAAAGTTTTGAAAGTCAAACTAACATTGAAAGATGTATTTATAGCCTATGGATTACATCAGTAGGGTGGGTGTAAACATACTCTTTCTATAATAATTTCTTTTGTTTTCTTTAAAGGGAGCTGGTAAGGCACAACTGTCAATTTTTATTACTGATCATTAATGTCATTCCATAAAATACTGTGTGATTTGAATAATTAATTGTCTGTTAGTTTGCATAGGAGAATGTGTCTTCATCTAATGCTTTCAGCCATCTGTTTCTCTACTTCTTGGCAATTTCTTCCTTGAAAAATAATCATGGCTGTTCTTTTGAATACCTATTCTTTTTCATTCAGTTGCATTGTTTTCTATTATTATTTGGAATAATTTGTTTAATGGTCTCCCTCAGTGTTAGGAACAGAATTATTGAAGCTATCTCATCTACCTTAGTAGATGAGAAGAAACAAAACCAAAAGATGTGTTTAAGCAAACATCTCCTTTTCCAAGTATATGACTGGACTTTTAATTTACATGAATTTAATTTTTGAAATATGTTGAGGAAACTCTTCATATGCAAATGTGGTCTTCTCAATAGTGAAAGCAAATAATGAAGGTTAAATTCAGCATTTAAGTTTATGTGTCTGTTAAGTTCATTTCCAAAAGATGTTGCACAGAACATCACTTTTCTATGAGGTATTGCAAGCTGTGTTGTAAAAACAAAGAAGCAAACAAACGAAAAAACCAAACCCCAAACCAACATAAAACACCTCAAAAAAATTATAAACTTTTAGCTTACTTTCTTCACTAAAAAGTTTGATCTGGCAGTATCTATTGCTGGCTTGGTGTAGCCCTTCAATAGACTAGCATGTTTAAGGAGAAACATGGAAACCTAGAGACTGAAGAAGGAACTCTGGAAGGCTCAGGGGGAGTTTGAACAGAAAGGGATCTCAGATAAATGAGCTTTCAATGTTCGTGAGTGGCTCCCACCCTGAACTTGTGCTTCTCACTTTGACTCTTCCCTTTTGTAGAACAGCACTTGGAAAGGTGATAGGAGTTTCTCCAGTTGTTGAGGATGGTAATGGAGGGAAGCCAAAGGAAATATTTCATCGTCCTGAAGAATAAACGAACAGGCAAAATGAATCTCAATAGAAGGTAGATGCAGAGTAAGGAAAAACTCACTAGAAAATAAAATCAAAGGCTTTCAGTTGTCCTATGCTGAGCATGTCCCTTGATCTCTCTGATTAGCCTTCCTTTCCTTTGACTTCAACTGCAGGATTGCATCTAAGTGAGGAATTGTTCTTCCCAAATAAAATCCGTCTGTTTCTTCTCAGTTACCACTCTTCAAATTAGTTTGCCCTTCAGCAGGTGTTATGGTGTCGTAAACCAGCAAGCTGGACAGTTTTCATTCTCAGTGAGGCAGCTAAGGAGTAGTGGTACGTCCTTGTCTGATGCTACTGGAGTGCTCTGAGCATGACATGGCACTGCTGATGGCACTGATGCTTTACTTGCATCTTACCTGAGATGTTTCAGCATAGCACAGTGTGTTTCTTGGCCCTTCACAGTTATACAGTGTCCCTTGAAAAAGATATGGCACCACCCTGGAAATGAGTAAAGTCACACCAAACTGTAGTGGTGTTGTTCAGACAAAACCAGACAAGTACTACATGCTGCTGAAGTTCAGGAGTGTTTGTACAGATGACTGTATGTGAGAGGATTAACTTTGTGTATATTGAAAATAGATATAAGTAAGAATTTGGTATTTTGCCATTTACTGATAAGTTTCCATCTTGTACTAATCCAAACTGTGACAGCATGCTGTCCTCAGCAGGTGTTCTGGAGAGGGATAAAAGTTGGATTTTCTTTATTGTATGCAGTTTCATTAATAAACAGAGCAAATGAACAAAGCAAACTAAAGGTACTAACATGATACCCCTTCGCTGGGGCAGGATGCCCACACCAGAAGATAGGAAAACGAATCATCCACTCTACAGTCTGTGCACTAATTACTGTTACTGATGTCAACATTATTATTATAGTCATCTTTTGCAGCTGCTGCTGTACCACTTTGCCTGTCCATCTGCTTCCTTGTTTTGATTACTGCAGCACAAGTATCAACCTAGGAAGCATAGGAGAGGAGGAGACCCAGCCTTTTTAAAGCACCAGTCCTGTAATAGCAAGGAAGCTACTTGCTGCTTTTTTTTTTTATCTTTTTTTTTTTTTATAATTGTCTTTTTTTTTTATTGAAGTTTTTTTTTTTTGTCTTTCTCTTCACAGATAGCACAGCCTGCATTTTTTTCTAATTTTGTATTACGATCTCAAATATGTGCTTTCTGGTTTTCTAATTACCTGTTACCATAATATTTAATAGGGTTGTATCATGTTGCATCCAAAAATGTAATTTTAAAAACACTAATCAATTAAAGGGTTCACAAAAACTGTTTAAAAAAAAAAAAAGGGAGAACAAACAAAAAATCTGACAGATAAAGAAACTAAGGCACAGAACTTGTAAAATTTATAAATACTGCAGTTCAGCAG
>NW_008627610.1:28928-36104 GCF_000691845.1 Merops nubicus
ATCCCCATCTTTTCTACACTGCACTTTCTTTTACAGAATTCATTTCCAATATTTTCCACCATTAGAAGTAGACAAGATTTAAGTGGTATACCCAGGTTTACATGGGTATCATGGAAGAATCTGGAGGTTACATTTACACTGCACATTTTTGCACTCCTTCCCTTTGCAGATCTAAATTTTGATATTTTTTCTTTGCCACAGTATGAAATGAATGCAATTTTGAAAGGAAATCATGCACTATTAGTTCATTGTAAAAACCATTACATTTCATACTAGTAGTGAGCTATAGATTAATTATTAATCTATAAATATTAAAATTACAGATTTAATTGCCAAAAAAGATCTGTGAGATATTTAAGGGAGAAATAGATTTCTTTTCAGGTTGAATGGACATTTCTGTGGTTTTATGTGAGAAGAAAGGCCTTTAATGGCTAGATTTTAGTTGAGGAGCAAGGCTAAAAGAACTCAGGGTTCATGTAGATCTGATTTCTCGTTTTGAGGAAAACAAATAGACATTTAATTTTATACATTTTTTTAAAAGGTAGAGTTATTGCTTTCATAATACTGAGGATAAAAATTGAAATTACAAATAAGACTTACATAATTTATATTTTTGTTCACCTAATGACTAGTTATTTACATCACTTTTTTCAATTGCTGAATTCACCTTCAGAGAGATAATAGGTTACTCCAGTTTATTCTGCTTTATTGCTTCTCTCTTTCAATGTGTAGTGACTAATCCTGCCTCAGTTGTTGTAATACCTACACTACAACTGACTTCAGGGTAAGTCGAAGCAGAACATACCTTTCTGTGACAGCCACCTTCCTAATTGGAGATAAGAGTCCCTCAAAGCCCCTTGTAAAAGAGTTGAAAATGATCCCTGATCCTCATCTATTTTGGGTCTTTCACTCCTACATAGATATCCTCCAACATTTCTGCAAAATGAGAAGCAGCCTTAAAAGCAGCAAATCGTTTTGTAGGGAGGTTTGGCTTGGTCAATAGAAAGAGTGAGCTGGGGTCTCTCTGCTGGGCAGAAGGGTTCTCCCAGTAAGAGGGGAGTTCTGCACTTGATTGCCTTTGATCTGCTGATGTCCTGATTGTTAGCAGCTAAGGCACATCCCAAACCCTGTCATTTACGTCAGCCTGTCAGTAAAACAGTGAGCTGAGAGTTGTAGTGAGTGTCACTATGTACTTCGTGGAGGGCTCTTACCATTGCCTCTCCTGATGAACCTTTGGTGAGTAAGCAGGCTGTTTTCCTGAGTTGTCAACACTGGCAATATGAGGTGTTAACAATGCAGAAGGAAATGTCCTCCTCATTACATAAGATAAGGAAAATAAATGTAAAATATAAGTGTTTGTTGCCCGAAGTTCATTTCCATTTCACCTTATTTCTCCACCCAATCCAAACTTGTTAAAAAATGTTGCTACTTTGAAATTATTCACATCTAACATCTCATATTCACTTTCAGTTGACCCAATTAAGAAATAATCCCAAGTGGAAAAAATTTGAAAAGTATTAGAAAAATAATCTAAGCACAGCCTTATGTAAGTTCAGAAAATAATCTGGTTTTCACATGTTGTTACAAAAATGTGATTTATTTTTCAACTTCTTTTTTATATAAGCAGAATTGGATTACTTGCACATCATTTCTGTGTGGTTTCTGTTTACTGTTTAAGCAATAGCAAGGTACTTTGTGGAAATCAAAACACAGATGAATGAGCAACGTTTTTGATCCCCACAATACCGAAGATACACTTTATATCAAACTTACAAATTATCCTACTGAATTCTATTGCAAGATTTTTGAGGCCTCTTAAAAAAACAAAAATGTCTTACCAGTTAAAAGTCCTTATTCTAGTTTTGAGTGGATCAGTGTGTCCAGGTATCCATGCTAAAACTAATTGGATTCTAATTCAAATGAGAGGGTCGGTGCCTGTGCCATGGTTTGTCTTATGACATTGTGTTTTCTCTAGAACTTTAATTTTGCTTCTCTGACAGGCAGAAATAAAAGGGGTGGTGTGAAGGTTATATGTATTAGTAGGTTATAATGACCTTTGTTCTTTTTCACTTCTGGTTTGGTGGGGTTTGTGCAAACTGCAGTTCAGTGATGTTCAAAAATTATTAAGTCAGTTGGTTTTCAGTCAGCTCAACATTCGAAAAGAAATGCATTTACCAGAAGTGCCACCTCTTATCATTGTTCTTGTCAATCTTACCTGAACAACTACGGGCTGAATGGATGTGGTAATAAACTACCCTTTCATCCTCGGATGGGGTGTGTAATAGTCAAGGTGAAAACATAGTTGGAATTACTGCTGTACAGTATGAAATCACTTCTCTGGATAGAAGAAAGCTGTCAAGTCCCTTGGGTACTTACTGGCTTTTGGAAACACTAGGTTAATTTACTTCCAGTTGATGCATATCTTGCGGGAATATGGGAAGATTAATTAACATTTTAAGTAGTTTTGAAGATCTAGAACACTTTTTAAGACCTAAGTATTTTTATTTTAGAGATCAGTTTTTCTGAGGAATCACTTAAGAATTCTAATATTCTAATAGGGAAAATGCACAGTCTTAACTTTATTTTCTACTTAAGAAAGTTGTATTTAAAAAAAACACAAACAAACAGGTTTTGTTCCTTTTGTCAGCTGCATAAAGAGGCCTTTTTAAAATGTTGCACTACTGCTGGAAGTGTAGAAACTATTCCACCTTGGGTATAAGCCGATCAACTCAGTGTAATGAAATTCTGTGCCCTGCAGCAAAATAAAAAAAATCAAGGTCATTTTTAAAATCATGGTGTCATTTATTGACATCTGTTCACCTGCATTGTATAATGTACACAACATTAGTAATTTAAATGTAGCGTTCTTTTAAGAAATTTAATCTCCACTGTTTTGACAAGAGAGAAAAGGTTTATTGAGAACACACTTGGAATTTGCCTGTTTCTTTGCTGATTAATTGCACTACTGAGGATGATGGCTTTTTCTTCACAGTCTAACATTTGGCAATTATGTTGCTATAGAAATAGTGCAAATAGATATCCTTATTTCTGTCCCATAGGATCTTGCCATACAAAATTGTTAAATCATTTGCGTTGTTGCTTTATTGGTCGAAAAAATATTTAGGCTGTCCTTTAAATGTCTTCTCTTTTTTAGAGCAACGTTCACAAGTCCTGTATTTCTTTACGGTGGAGCCCTTGATTACAGATAGAAAACATTTTACGTATTAGTATGCAAAGCCTGATTTCAGGAGCCTGCAGCAACTAGCTGCATGGTAATATTCACTATATTGTTTTACATTTCAAAGAGGCTTCACAAAAAAGATGTTTTTCACATTCTGCTCAAAGTATCGAAATTTCTACAGAGAAAAACAAGTTGGAAGTGATTGTCATGAAGTGGGAGCCAGTTTAGAATCAGTGGGTCAGATTTATTATTTGAGTGTTAGAGAGGCTATTTTAGACACACACAAATATGATAATTCACAGATGAGAAATTATACTCATTAAGTTCTAAATTTACAGTGTGGAGGAAATAGAGACATTTGTAAAAATAAATTTATGTCTTCTCAGCATCTTCTTGCATTCTTGTCTAATACTGGGGGGGGAACTTTCATTTTCATTCCTTTAATTTAGATTTAATGTCAGATACTCAATAGTTATATTAAGAACAGAGCTCAAGAGATTTCATTTCAGTAATAGCAAAGTTAATTACTAGTTTGGTATGTTTTTTAAAAATTAGGTAAACTGCTCTGATTTTATGTTTGAGGAGACTTTAAATTGGTTTTCCAGGCTGCAGTATTAATACTATTGTAGTGATACAGATCTTCAGATATCTTGGCCTTCATGGTACTGGTACTCAGCCCACTGTTGCTCAGTGGTTTAACTTACTAGTAACTATTAGTGAAAATGGGTTATATTTTTTGAACTGTGAAATCAAGTCACTTTTATTCGAGGGTTTAGCACATGGATTCTGTCAGCCTGTAGTTTTTTCCATCAAAAGATAATCTTGTGATCCTGCGAACAGGCAATATTAATCTAAATTTCAAATCTATACAGCTGAGCAGTAATGTCACTTCACACTATTAACAAGTCTCCATACATGCTGTAATACAATGCACTAAAGATATAAAGACTACTGAAAAAAAAAATAATACGCAAGTATCAATGCTTTTTTTTCCCCCCTGTTCTTTCCATACCGATAAAAGAGTGCTGATCCAAATCCTTTCCTTACCACCAGTCATTGCATAAAGGCTGGTTAAATCTGTAGCCTTTCAGTGTCACTATGTGCTATAACAGCTGTCTTTCTCAAGTTGTGAAGCCCAGCTTTTTATGACCATGGGGTTGTGCATGAATGGCGCAGCTGAATGGCCAGGCCCAGAGGTGCAAAGTCTAGCTGAGGGTCAGTAACGAATGGTGTACCCCAGGAGTCAATACAGAGTCCAGTCCTGTTTAGCACCTTCATTAACGATCTGGATGATAGGCAGAGTGTATCCTCAGCAAGTTTGCTGATGACATAAACCTGGGAGGAGTGGCTGATGGCCCAGAGGGTCATGTTGCTATCCAGAGGGACCTCAGCAGGCTGGAGAAGTGGGCTGACAGGAACCTCATGAAGTTTAACAAGGAGAATTGCCAAGTCCTGTACCTGGGGAGGAACAAACTCAGGCACCAGTACATGCTGGTGGCCATCCTGCTGGAGAGCAGCTTTGCAGAAAGTGAGCTGGGGGCCCTGGTCGCCAACAAGTTAACCACGTGCCTCACACATTCTTAGTTGTTTTACCTAAAAACTTCTCTCTTGTGGGGAAGTGGCACAATATTAATGTCTGCACAGAGTATTGACAATAGTAACTTCATAGAAAAAGTTGAAATTAAATAGTTATACAAGGTGAGTGCATTTTTTGCTGATTGTTGATTATGGCCCTGATTCAGCAAAGCACTTAAGCACATTCTTAATTTCACATAAATAAGGTATGCCATGGAAGTCAAACAGACTGTCTGCATCTATTATTCTAATAAGGTAAACTTTGTTGAATTATGGCTTACACTAATGATCTTTGTCCACTTCCTGTACACAGTAAAGTGAGCTCCACTGTTGAGAAAATTCATTGCCATTTACGGTCTAGCCTGCTGGACATATGTTGTCTGATTTCTGTGCAGATTCCATGAGTGAGTAATTCCTGTGTGAATGGTATGTGTGACTGAGTACCAAATTTTTAAACAGTATGAAAAAAGGTAAAATTATAGTGGATGAAACAGACTGAAATCTGACTGTTGCATTTTCCTCTTTTACTCTACACAGATGCAAATGAATTTCCTAGGAATAGCACTTTCAAAAGTGGCTGAATACTTCTAGTCCATGTGTCTTTCAAATGCATCCTTCTATCTCCCTGGTTCTGGCCAACTGTCCAGCAGGTCGGAGGGGCCAAGGGTTGCCCTAGTTTGTTACTGGATAGTTGTTCAGTTCATATCTGAAAGAAAGGAATTGACCAGAGGAAGACAGATCTAAGCTGTCTTGCACTGCCTGAGGAGTTGCAGAGGGGCTACTGAATCATTTGAGTGCCTGCTCAGCTCTGTCAGTTTTGAGGAATAAAGTGGTCACTGGGCATAGGAACAGTAGCAACAGTATTTTTAAATCCCAGCTTGGGTTAGTAAATTATTAGTTTATGTATTATGTCATATTACGTAGTTTAGGTATAGGAACGTTTTCACAGCAGATTTTTATTTTAAAAGTCCAGTGGCTGATCTTACCATCCCAACCATTTTGTAGTGGTGCAAAATATGATTTATGTGCAGATTTTCTCTGCTGTGAGATTAAAATAAAGCTGTGAACAGATAGTACAATTAGCTCAAACATGCTGAGTGAAATAGATTTTCTTTGGAGGGAAAATCCTCTTTTGCCATTATAGTCCTAGAGTTGCTTGCAATTAATGTTCCTAGATTTAATTCAGTTGTATTCTGTGATGGAGAAAATATGCATATGTCTATCTGAATCTTGCCTGTCCTGAGTTTTGGATATCATCAATTACTGTTAAGGTTCTCTTGAAGAAAAATTATTGCATGAAAAGAGGAAATAATATTCTGTTACATGCTGAAGTGTAATAATTTCCTTCTGAAAGACTTCAAATTAAGTGTGCGTGTTTTATGTAGAATTTCTGTATATACGGTAAGCACCTGAAACAGATTTGTGAAAGGTAACAGTACCAGACCTCTTAACTTCCAAACGTTTATATGTTCTCTGCATTATTAAACACACTGATGGAGGGGAAAATATGACAGCATGTTGACCTTTTTCCAGTGTTGTTGGTTAAGGAATAGGAAGCTGTTGGAAAATGATTGCCACAGAGCTGAAAAGATAATCGGATGCAGTTCATTACTCATCTTGTCAGCTGCTCCTGCTACAAGGGATTGTATCACAAGATGTTAATCTGCTTGTGACTAGATTTCAAAGCAAGCATTTTTATTTTGGAGGGGGTGTAAGTAATTTAACATCTTTCAATTTTATTTCGTTTTCAGAAGCAAGAGAAATGGAAAATTCCCAGTTTAAAGTCTCAGAATATTAATTGATAAAAATATTAGTACCTCCTTGTGGGTTCTGTTACAAAAATACGATGTTTTGCTGCAAAAAGGAATTTAATTGCAGAAGTTGTCCTTTTTAAGCTAATGACGAGGTAGTGTATTCCTTGAACTGTAGAAGTTAGTCTACTAGCACACTTCAGTGTTCTGCAAGATAACAAATACAGACAGAAGACAGATTTGCACCGAAAAGAGTCCCTTCTGCACATGAAATCAGTAACATGGATGTACCCAGTGCTGCCATACATTGCCTGCAATTGAGGATATTTGGTGTGAGCGTACAGGAGGACCAAATTCATTACTTACACCCTGGGGTGTTGGGAAGGTGACAAGAATGCAGATTTAGCTAGATAATATTTTCTGAAAGTGAAAGGCCTAAAAGAGCAGTTTATTTCTGATACTGTGGTATGTTGCTCACAGTGCTATATGAACCATAGGGGAAGGTTTATAAGCTTTCTATTACAATGAGATAGGCCAGTACATTTGCTGTGTACGTTTCAGGCAAGCAGTACTGCCCTTTGCTCTTCCACTTTTCTTCCTGCCTATCTTCTTAAGTCCTTGAAAAATTTGTCAGGTGCAAGGAGGGGGACATTCCTTTAATTTCCTGCT
>NW_008627610.1:36135-54820 GCF_000691845.1 Merops nubicus
ACCACTCCTTTTGCTGCCCTTTTTTGGTGTCATTTTCTAGTATTGATTATTGCCAAATGGAATCACACATTTTATTCTCAATAATTAAATTATAATTTCCACTGTGATCTACGGGCACAGATGTATTCTCTGTTAGAATACATTATTTAAAAAATAGGCAGAGAGATACTTAAAACCACTTTAAAAATAATATATTGAGTTAATGTGTAACCAAAAGAAATTAGAAGTATAAACAAAATAAATAAATGGTTTCTGGATGCTCATGGTTGCATACAGCACATTTTACTCCATCAGGAGTATCTGATGCTAATGCCTCGCTGTATTCCGCTTTTGGTAGCTACAGTCCACCCACTTAAATACCCCCTGGTGTAAGCATAGGCAACAGTACTCTCTAGTTCCTGCCACAAACTCTTTTGTGTGCTATTAATCAGCAGCTATATTTCACCTCCAGAGCAACTGCATCTCAGCACTGGACAGAGTGAAATACGGTGTCTTACATTGTAGAAGCAACCAGTAGTGATGCTGTAGATACTGTTTATAGTTCATCCAAAACTTGGGCATTAATCATTTTCCCAGTAAACATTTTTGACTGAGTCGTCAATCAGTATGAAATGTTATTTGACTTTTCCATGTAGGTTTTCCCCTCTGTTTCTCCTCATACAAAATACACTTGGTTAGCTGAGATGCGAGGGCTGCCTTCACTACAAAATTCTGGTTCAGTTAATGAACACCATTTGCCCAGGTCAGAAGACACAAGCTAATGGGCAGAGGCTTACCTGGTACAGCTGTGGACACTGTGCAGATGTTTTAATGAGTACCTATGTGTATATGTCTGACTGTGTATTATATATGTGTGTATATGTATATATAGGTACATACTAAAGTTCTATATTTTCACAAAAACATTAGATATCATCACATACATGTTACTGTTATTTGTTACCATGTTGAACCTGACAGTTAAGATAGAAATGTTGAAGTGGAGGGCCTACGTGCAAGTTTGTTTTCAGGACCCTTTAATCAGTGCATTTTCTGCTGAGGCTCTGACAGGGGTGTAGATGGTGTTTACAGTAATGAAAAAAAGTTGTCTGAAAGTGCTCTGTAAGTATTTTTCCACCTCCATTAGATTATTTAGAAATTGAATTGAATTACCATGCTGAATAGGCAAATGTTGTTCCCGGTTGGGATTGAGAATATGAAAGTTAATTAATTTACTCCGTAGCTGATGTGAAAGGATGTTGAATTTATAGTCATTTTCATGTTTTAAATGTGAAACTGTGAAATGAAGAACTGAGTAATTTTACATTTGTGCTACAGTAAAAAAATTTACAAAACCCCAAAGATATTTTATGCAGTACACCTTCTGAATCATTGTCTAATATTATAATTTTACTTTGCCCATTTATGAAAATCAAATACAATTTTACAGAAAATACAAACATAGATTTAAAATAAATTACTTCAGTTTCTAAGTCCATTAGTGTCCTCAAGCAGTCAAAAACGAGATTCTGTCATCCCAGTTCATTTAGGATTCTGTGCTAGTTCTCATATATTTTATGAGTCCAACAGCATAAAATATGTTCTCTTTCAATTCTTAACACATGATCCATAAATTTATCTTTCTTTGAATATCTTTAGAAATAAGGAATAGGGCTGGATGAATTCATCCTCATATAATTTCAGAATTTGTGAAAGTATTCTATCTGATAATTGGGGTGGTTTTTTTGTTTGTTTGTTTGTTTTTAATTTTTACATGATTCAGTGTACCTTTGACTGATTTTCAGCTTTTATATCAATTTTTTAAGATGACCGTTTTGGAACTGAAACATGGGCTTGAACTTGCAGTGCTTCAATGACCAGAGCTTCAAGTAGGATGCAGTGGTACCCTGTTAATGGATGACATTCTAGACACCTCCATTGCTTTGCACATTATTGCGAATGCAAGTGAATAGCGTGCATTCTTTCTGCCTTTATCATCTTAAGTAGTAATTCAGTGTGGAGTAGCTGGACTTCTACATTTGATAGATAATCTCCTCCTTTTTATAGTGCCAGGCAGTGCAGAAATTGAACTGACACTTTAACAGGGTTTTTGTTATTAGAAGAACTAGGGCTGTTTGGTTGGGTTTTTTTTTGTTTTGTTTTGTTTTGTTTTTCATTTTTCTCATAGTGAAGTCACTGGCAGTGCCAAAAGGAAAGCTGAGAAAATGCATCCTTCTTTGACAGCAATTTCAGTGTTGAGCCCTTTGCTTAAACACATCTTTAGCTGTGAATGTTGTGCTTTGATTTAAAACCTTCGGATGCCTCAGAGTGAGTCAGGATAGAAGTAGCCAAGTGCCAGCATAAGATCCTTAGAATTGGTGACATTTGTCATCACTACTAGCTGTTTCCTTTTTTATTCTGAGCATTTTTTTCTGATTATCATTACTATAGTGACTTGGTCAAACTGGTTAATTTACACAGTGGAGTGAATACATTGTATGTATACTGTGCAGTCAAGAAAACTGTTCTCTCCAGAATGAGCTTCTCCTTGCAAAGTAAACACTGGACGGCCTTCCGAGTGCCTTAACTAGAGAGCAGAACAGGATACCCATTGTCATCTCTCGCAGTTTTTTCTACCTTAACCACACAGGAAGAAAGCAAAAGAGAAAACACAACCATTCATTAGTAAAGTGCAGGTGTTTGGAGGAGTAAGGAAACGGCCTGCCGTTTCTTCTATGTCCTTTTTGTAAGAATATTCTACCTTGTTTCCACTTCTTACAGCAAACCCTGTGGATACCAGGTGGTGAACAGTGAGGTTCGCTGTATTTCACATGGTTTATGTTTTTAGAAACAGGGCATTGTTCTGTGTGAAGCAGAGCAGCATGTATTTTGCTCTCTGGTCGGTGTTTGCAAGCATGTTATAATGACAGTAACAATAATTGCTCTGATGTAGCCAGCATGAGAAACCCCCAAGGTCACTGCAACGCAAAGAGATTGTCTGCACAGCTCCTGAGGTGTGCTGCTTCAGTGTACATTCGTGTCCCTAGACAGCTTGGAGTGTTTCTCTCAGACTTGAAGGAAAATATTCCATTTGAAAGAAGACTGAAGCTTTTATTATTGTTTTTTGCTAGTATTTTTTCTAGCCTTAAAGTTGAGAAAAACTTCTCAGGTTTTATTTACCTAGTTTTTATTCTTAGTGATGGTAGAACAGCTTTGACTGGACACATTTGCATTGTATAAGATTCTTTGAAAACAATATGTTGTGAAACTTGCATTGCTTTTTTCCCTTGCTAGCAGGATGGCCAGTCTGATATTTTGTACAAATTTTGGACTGCAGTAACTCAAACACTGTCCTCTCAGTTTCAGTCAGCAACAGACTGTAAGTATTCAGTACAAATTATTCATAATGTGTTCTATAGTTATTTTGAATCTCTTATTTCAATAAGCCCTTAGCTCATTATCCCCTCTACTAGAGCTATATCAGTAGTTTACTCAGTGCATGGTCTTAAGGTTTTAGAAGTTCTTGGGTTTGTAACCACACAGGGTTATCCTCCTAAACTACGGTTGAAATTACAGAAAGAAATACTTTCTGCTTTATTAAGTAGTAATTATCTCATAAGAAATACGTATTTTTGCAAATATATGTGAAGGTAAAAGTGTTTGAGATGGTACATTATACTTTCCAAAGCAACTGAGTTCCAAAATTAAAAAATCGTAATTTGATTTAAAGAGCGGTTCTTACAGTATTTTCTTGTTAAACACTGATTAATTGTAAAAATCTAATTTTAGCCATATTTGAATACCTTTATAAATAGGAATTGGATTTCTTCAAAATTGTGTTTTCTCTAAATATTGATAAATGGCTGATGTTCTGACTACAGACTGTATTCTGTGCATAGGTAGTACATAAACAGCGCATATAATCAAGGAATATAAACAAAAATAGTATATAAACATAGGACAGCACTGTTAGCAGTCCATGCTAATGCAGCATGCAATTAGATCCTAGGTGAGTGTGATGATATATCTTTCATGTTTGTATACAGTGGATAAAGTTTTTTGCACATATAGATAAAGTACATAAGATTTCCTTTGTATTTATCTTTGTGATCTCAGCTGCTGCATTGGCCCTTCAGAATTTGGTCCTTCCAGGCTTTATAGCAGCAATATAATCTTGAGGAACTAGCAGGTTGATTCATGTTCGTTGGTTGCTAAGTAACTAGATTATTCCAAACAAAAATGTATTCATCTTGTGTTAAAACATATTAATTTTACTGTTTGCCTTACACATTACTTTAACAGCAGTATTGCACATACCCAGAATATCACGTTTAAATCAAACACGTGCTACCTGTTTTCAGCACTTAGTTTTAAGATTTTAAAATTGTGACATCAGTTAATGGGATCAATCAACATTTCAGAAGGGAACTCTTGCAGGTTGCCAGCAATACTTTGTCTGACAGCCATTCAAAAATATTTTATTACTTATGATTTTTAATCATTTTTTTAATATAAATGTTTACAGCGAGCGGTTGAATTTTCAAACTGTGAATGATGTTTTTACTTTGCTACAGCTGAGTTCTGAGGAAACAATGCTTATAGCAAGTAGACTTTTTTACTTAGGTGACACGTCTGTATGAGGCGGTTCATTTTTAACACATAAATCTAAGTGATTGAATCCACTGACATTAGTCACAGACCTCTGGATCATATAAATCAGAGGAAGACTAGACAATATTAAAAGTCATGTAAAAATAAGAATTTGTGGCAGCTTACAGAGTTTGATAATAGATCATGGTCTGCTTTTGTGAGGTTGGGACCATCTTTCTAAACATAGCTCTGTGACCTAAAATAACTCTGTGTTCGATAACAAATGTGCAGCATTCAAACTTAGAATATATTTGAGTTGAAAGGATAGGCTGGAAAAATGGGGCAGATGTCCGGAACCTGAAAAACTTATGAATGAATGGAACACTGTTAATCTTCTAATGTAATGGGAAATCCATAAAGTATGAGTTATGTTAGATCAAGATTAACAGCAGTTGCTAAAACAGTTGTACATTTGTTTCATTTCCTGTTACTTGTGGCAAGCCTTTTAGGGCTGAAAATAATGCTGGTTTTTCTGTTTGCTTTGTCATTCCTCATTTGATACTTTTAGGAATTGCATTTTAGGTACCTAGTTTTAAGAAGAAGCACATACTTCCCTCATCAGATTTCTTAAGACTTTGGCTCATAGAAGTTTGTTTTAAATGGGTATCTTCAAAGTTGCACAACCCCACAACCCCCATCAAGCTACTTTTAGAAAACCTCTAGATTTAGAGAGTTCTAATCACACTTTGGGCTTAAATGAATGACAATAGTAATTATTAAGTTTGATACCAAATGTTTCACAAATATGATTAGTATCTTTTTTGTACAAAATGTGTTTTCTATGTCCAGTCTTCCAATTGTGGATTTTATGCTAGTGTTTTAAATATGTACCTTTGTCAACTGTGTTTAGTGTGACAGCTCTTGCCACTTTGAAATTAATTATAAACACTACATTGTTAATATTAAGGATTGGATAACACTGTATAGCATTCATTGATATAAATGCAAGGATGCATATTGTTTAAATGAATAAAAAAATTAGTTTGAACTTGGCAACATGTGTTGCTTGCTACTTTGTCTTGCAGCCTCTATGTTTTTAAAACAAGCTTTTGAAGGAGAATACCCAAAATTACTGAGGCTTTATAATGACTTGTGGAAGCGCCTGCAACAATATAGTCAAAATATTCAGAGGAATTTTAATACAAATGGAACTGCTGATCTCTTTGCTGAGCTACAACAAATGGAAGAAGATACACAGGACATGTTCATGCAAAAAAACCAAGATTATGAGTATGTATTACAAACTCTAAGGCAGTGAAATGTAAAGCTTTGAACCCTGCAAGAAAACAGAGTATTTTTAGGAACTTAGCAGTATTGAAATTGTCAGACTGGGAAAATTTTAAAGCTTTTTTTTTTTTCCCCCCCCCCTCTCCTTTTGCAGTTATTGCTTTAATACTAACAGCTGTAGAATTTTCATTAGATTATATAATTAACAGTGTTGGATTGTCTGGAAAGTTCCTGATTTTGGAACTAGTTTTATCTTTTTGTCTGTTTGGGTGAAAAAAGAAGCAGAATGATAAAAATTCAGGTTTGTGTGTGTTGAGATTACAGCAGTAGCTTTCTCTTAATGATACCACAATCATTGGAGTATGACAAATGCTCGGTTTGTTAAGATGCACAGGTTTTATGTTTATACATCATAGAATAAACATGATTTGAATGGTAGATATCAGAAAGATCAAACTGAAACAGGCTCATCATCCTATTAGGACTGCTAGACTTACGCAAAATAAAATGAATATTTTATGTGAGAATTTTATTGGCTTAAACATGTTCCTAAGCAGTCAGTGGGAGACTTATCATTGACTTCGATGGAACTGACATAAAAAGTTCTCTAAAGTTCTGACAATAAGGTAAAATGTTTGAGAGAGCTAATGCTTACTGATTTTCAAAAATAGAAATATTAAATACTGAAGCTTATTAAAGTTAAGAAGAATCTTTCTATTTGAAGCTTTCTAGACGCATAATATATAGACCAGGAAATGCTTATTTTTTTAATATAACATAGAGTACAAGCTATTTGCTAATGAAATATGTGAACATAAGAAGGTCTTTCATTGCAGTTCTGGATGTCTTGCTGCTATTTTTTTCAGGTTTTTTTAGCACTGTTTATTTCAAAACACCATGAAGCAAGGATTCCACACAGGTCTTACAGAAAGTGCTAAGAACTGTGTTGAACTCCACACAATGGCTCCCTGAATAGTTACATTGTTCAAGTGAAAAGCAAGGCCTTATACACTGCTAAAATCTTTTTGTGTGTTTGAAGACCAGAAATTAAAAACAAATGCAATGCTACAATGTTTGTATGGTCTGGAAAGATTAAATGCTATTTTGTATTTTAATTTAAAATGTAGTAATTTTGTTTTCAGTCCAGAAAAGGCCTTGAAAGATTCACTGCAACAATATGAAGCTGCTTATTTGTCAAAATCCTTATCTCGACTCTTTGATCCCATCAATCTCGTCTTCCCACCTGGAGGTCGGAATCCTCCTTCTTCTGATGAGCTTGACAGCATCATTAAAACTATAGCCAGGTACGCATGTATAATTGAAAAATATAATCTTCAAACAGTAAAAGTTGATTATTCTTTAGTTATAAAACTAGTTTGCATAAGAATTAAATCAGGAAATAGAATAGAGTAGAGTAGAGTAAAATAGGAATGGAATTTCAGTTGGAACGAACCTACAACAATCATCTAGTCCAACTGCCTGACCACTTCAGGGCTGGCCAAAAGCTAAAACTCGTTATTAATGACAAAGTCATTAAGATTGGAAGAGCCCTCTAAGATCATCAAGTCCAACTGTCAACCCAACACCTCCATGACTACTAAACCATGTCCTGAAGTAACATGGATACAGGGCATTGTCCAGATGCCTCTTGAACAGTGACAGGCTTAGGGCATAAACCACCTCTCTAGGAGGCCTGTTCCAGTGTTTGACCAACCTATAGGTAAAATAAATGCTTCCAAATACCCATTCTGAATGTCCCCTGGTGCAGCTTTGAGCCGTTGCCATGCGTCCTATCACTGGATCCCAGGGAGAAGACTTCAGCAGCTGCCTCTCCACTTGCCCTCCTCAGGACTCTGTAGAGGGCAGTGGGGTCACCCCTCAGCCTCCTTTTCTCCAAAGTAGACAAACCTGGAGTCCTTAGCTGCTCCTCTTAGGACCAGCACTAATAATGGATACCGTGGGATAACTCATTATTATTTATAATTTATTATGAATTTTATTATTCATTGTTTCTTTTCTGTGTTGTTGTGGCTTTTTTTAATAACAAAAAATTTATTTTTTTTACTGCTTAACTGTTTTCAGTACAGCATTTATGAGTACAACCCAAACTGATGGAGATCTTGGGGGTTCCATGAACAAGAAATGCTGGAATTGAGTTAGAATTCTTTTCCCTCTTCCATTTGTTCCCTGTCATTCCTTTGGGGCCTCTGTTACTATAAAGGATTGCCTAAAACACAGCTTATTAGTTGTGTCAAGCTAAGGTGTCCCCTGGGTATTTCTACACAGCTCATGTAATTCCAGAGTTGAATGACTGTGTATTCACCTGTAATGTTTGAAGGCTGCTGCCAAAGCTTGAGAGTAGTTAATTGCAGTCAATATTTTTGAATGGCTTACTAATAGTGATTTCATACTGAAGTGTCATTGCTAAACTTTGCTCATTTTTACTAGAATAGGAACACTGCACATAAAATTCCCAAATGACTTGTTAAATTGTAAACTGAATTACAGTGCTTAGAAAGACTTGGTTGTAACCGTTACTCTCTCTAAATTGACATGCCATGTAACAATGTATTCTCAGTTAATTTTTTATCAATTAAGTGCAGCACTGTTCCGTTGTTAATTAAGATTTGTAATCTTTACTTCCAGTGAGCTAAATGTGGCTGCTGTTGATCCAGACCTGAGTATAGCTGTGGCCAAAAATGTGGCAAAGACCATTCAGCTCTATGGTGTAAAGTCTGAGCAGCTTGTAAGTAATTTTAAATTACTAAAAACTTATGTTGTTCTATGTACTATATTCTGGTTTTTTTTAGATTTAAAATCAACCTAGAATAGACAAGACGTTCAAATTTGCTTTCCATTGCATTTGGAAACATTTTCAGTTAAATTCTGCCTTCAGATGAACATAGTCTGTATTGGTAGCATTAAAGTTTGTCTGTATAACTCCAAATTGAATTTGCCATGTTAATTTTAAAAAATCAAAATTGTAGTTGTCATTAATTTAAATTAAGACAATTAAATTCATTTTAATACTTACCAACATTTGATATTCCATAAGTTACATTATACATTGTCTTTATTGTGTTAAAATCTAGACTATTGAAAT
The DNA here is from genome assembly GCF_000691845.1 of Merops nubicus. NCBI lineage: Eukaryota > Metazoa > Chordata > Aves > Coraciiformes > Meropidae > Merops > Merops nubicus. The sequence continues at coordinate 45,095 of NW_008627610.1, forward strand.
ATATTTTTTCACTATTTGCACCAAAATTTGGGCATTTTCACCTATGTATTTATTATTTGCCAGATATTTAGCAGAGCCTTGATTTGTTTGCTTTTGTCAAATGCTTCTGGTCATTTGCCATGCACTGTTACATGCTGTTAAACTGAATAGAGGAAGCATTCCCCAAAGCCTTATCCTTTTGGTGTGGATCTCCAAAAATCCAATTGATATTACAGTGAATGTCATCGGCATATGAAAAAATAATTTTTAAGATGAACAGTTTTCTCATGAAAGCTATTGCTGCAATTTTAATGCTTTTCTTATGAAGAGATGAAAATTAATCTTTGCAATACGCAGGCCCACAAGAAATTGCTAACTACTTGTATTTGTAAACTTGATTTTCACTTAAACAGCATTAATTCCAAAAGCAAAGTCAGACTCTGGTAATGTTAGTTTGTGATAGGATTCATTTGAAGAGAGATACTTGTTAGCAATTTTTTACTAACAGTTAGCTACAAAACATTGTGGCAGTTCATAGAATACTAGACTCATACAATGCTTTCAGTTAGAAGGGACCTCAGAAAGTCGTCTAGTCCAGCCAGGGACACCCCCAAGCAGGTTGCTCAGAGTCCCATCAAGCCTGACCTTGAATGTCTGCAGGGCTGGGGCCTCTGCCACCTCTCTGGGCAGCCTGTGCCAGTGTTTCACCACCCTCACAGTAAAGAAGTTCATCCTGATGTCTAATCTAAAATCATTGCCCCTTGTCCCATTGCTACATGCCCTTGTAAACAGTCCTTCCCCAGCTTTCCTGTAGTCTGGATAATAATTTTAACATAATATTAAGTTAGTATAGATTCTGTTTTCCTTTTAGGCTCCTGCTGTCTCTGAATAGGTTTTAAAAAACTGAAGTTCAATAACACACACCTTGTTTCCATGTCTGTTGGTTGGATTGTATTGGAAGTTTGCAAACTAGTGTATGGAAGAAAAATGTAGGTGAAGCAGTCATGAAGGCCATGAAGAATATTTAAAAACTTAAAATAAAAACGTGTTTACATTATTTTACTATATATTTAGAGCATAGAGCTTAAGTTGGGTCTTCCTTTAAAGACACTGAATCATGGCTTCAGAATTTCAAAGTGAAATATGCTCATGAAAGATATCAGGATTTTTTAGTAGTTTGCAACAGTCATCACAAGTGAAAAAAGCTGTGCTTCTGTCTGTTTATCATGCAGCATAGTCTCAAATAGTGTCATTCAGCTGGAAAAAGAGACATATCAGCTGTAACTGTAAAAGCACCAGGCTTTGTTGTGCTCATCATCTCTGTTAGAGTTTGAATCTGACCAGTGGCTTGTTCAAAAGCATACACCATTTTGTGATCAGCCAGCTGGCAAATTCTGAAGAAACCCTGAAAAAAAAAAGTATGTATAGAAATAAGCTGGCACATATATGATTTGTGTCTTTGTATTAGCTGACCTAAAATTAAAAGAATGTAGGAGTAAAGAGGGAGTCTGAGCCTTTGAACTTGTTGAATTTGACAACTGAAAATAAAACCTGAAACTTTGAAAAACTGTGACAGGTTTAGTCAAACTGGCGGAATTAACATGAATGTCCTTCAAGAATATATCTGCAAACTATAAAACAATATCAACTATGTATCACATAGCTACATTTTTTAACCTTTTTTTTTTCTCCTTACTCATACACATGTTACAAAATTATAACTGGAAGGGCTCAACACAGTTCCCAAGGCATAGCTGTATGATACCATCTTTAAAGACCAAAAATATCATGCCTAGCCTCCAGCTGCCTCTCCAGAAGGGCATGGCTCTCCCATTTGTCCTGTGCCCTGCTTGCCAGCCCTGTGGTTACATTCTGGAACATCATAACTTTTTTTTTGTACCTGCATTTGGGCAGACAGATTGAGCCTGAAATGTGTACCCTGTGTAGAACGGGAGTTATGTCAGACAGCACTGCTTCATTATGTTTTAGTGCTGTAGCCAAGAGTGCAATCTACATTCAGTCTTGCAATCCAGCCTCCAACGATAGCTTTCTAAAGCTGGGAAGTGTGACCATGAAACATTTCTGCTCAGATGCTTCATTTCTGATAACTATAGTGGAGCTGTACTAAAGACAGAAATTTAATTTCCCAGAGGAATTTACAATTGAGTTCTTTTCCAAATTCAAAATAAATGAAAGAATCTCAGAATTCTCGGTGAAGGAAGATTGGGAGAGGCTTCTAAGAGTCGTTAGAATTTTTCTAATGTTATTGTAATATTGCAAGCAAATTTGGATGTTGAAAAACTGAAATTTGCGGTCCTAAAAATGTCGAGACATTCTGCTGTCAGGTTTTTATTTGTTCAATTTCACAAAAAAAAAGGAATTGCAGTTCACTAAGTTTTCATTGTTGTTTCTCCAGATAGCTTTAGACAGAACAAATAACAACAAAAATGTTATTCAAGACTCAAAGTTTTTAATTTTGATTAAAAGCAGCATCTAGCAATCTGTACATATAACAATTAAGCAAAAACAAGTAAGAAAAAGTGGCCTCTTCTGTGAATCCAAAACATTTTCTGTGTTGCTTGTGACTTTGTACACTGCTGGCTTTTGGTTTTCAGTGTTCCCCACATCAAGAGCTAGCTGTTGCTGTGCCTGAGACCTATTCTTGTATTAACCAATTCAAATGATTTCAGAGAAGATACAGATAACCCTCTGTGAGCAGTAGGTAGATATATTCTGCTGTTGGGTGAATCTTTAGCTAACCCCTTGCTGCTGCTTGATGTGGTTGGTGTATGCCATGAAGCGTTCAGAATCATTGTCCTAATTTCACTTGGTGTAATTGCAGATGTTCTTACTATACAGAGTTTGAAGGGATGATTATACATTGCATTAAATATAAAAAAATATTTCTGTTAATTTAAGAGTATTACCTTTCAACTTCACCATCCATCCTATGTTTTGTTAGGTGTTGCTGAGGAAGGGTGCTCAGTATATTTTCTCTGTGCCATTATTATTTTATCTCTTCTTATTCACATTTTCCATAAATCAGGCATCCCAAATGTCATCGTAATGATGAGAGAAATGACAAGATTTCCATTTAGTCATCATTTCTACATCCTTCTCATTCAAGATTGGAAGATATTAACAAATCTGATCATTGTGTTTTGAATAAGAGCAAAATTTTTCTCTTCTGCATTTGCGCATTGTAATCCATTGCTCACTTTTTAACATAATGGCTGCTTACTGAGCCAGATTTTGTTCACTAGCCACTTTTTTATACGAGTGAGGTAACCCAGATAAAAAAGAACAGTAACTTTTGTCCTTGATTTAAGAGTTTTCCAGAGGTGTTATCCATTCCCAATTGCAGATACCTTGATTGACGTGTACTCTTGTTTAGCTGGCCACATAAAGAAAAATCGGCTCTTTCATCAAATGCTGACAATAAGTACAGTGGAAGGAAGAGATTAATGAGAAACCAGTAATTTGCCTTTCCTGAAAACGAAGCAAAATTTGGGTTTTTCTTTAGTATCCATACTGCTTAACAAATGATAGGAGCTTACAAATCTGCTTCTTAGAAAAATCTCACCCATTTGTATAATATCTTTGTTAGATGTCTTTGACAACGCAGCAGTACTTGCATGGCGGGATCCTCTAGGCCAGTGATCTCTACATGTTTTTGTCTTGCATCCCTGTCAATAAAAACTTTTTGAGCATGTATCCACATTATATGTATGTTTTTTTTATTTATAAATTAGATACATGGACTATTGAAGTTCTCATTTTCTTCCTGCACCTCAATGGATTGTCTTGCATAACGCCAGTAGTGCACACACCCTGCTTTGAAGACCACTGCAGCAGGGTAATACTCTGCAGTAATCCTCCATTGTAAGATGCGAACAGATTTTGGCTGTCCATTTTTTGAAAAGATGCCCAGTTGATTGCAGAATTCTTTTAAATTCATATTTTATTTTCTTCCCATGCCACTTTAAATCAGATTTCTTATTTATGTATAGAAAAATGAAAATGATAGTCAGCTGTTAATTGGAAGTGAAACAAAACTGTATTTCCCCAGCAGATTACCTCTAATTCTGTCATTTACTGAGCTGAATTTCAGATGTACTTGAAATGTTGTGATTTCTCACATAATTAAAAATCTTCTTGTTGCACCTTTGACATTACTATGTGTTGGGTTGCCTATTGATAGAGCAGTTTATCTTACTGACATTTAAGACTGGATGTCTTGCAGAGACAAGTCATGAGACATTGAGGGTTAAAAGTTCTGAAAGTTTACAAAGATGTGTACTTTTGCCAACAAGCAGAAAAATTAAATTGCAAGATCCATTTTCATTGCAGATATCAAAGATGGAAGAGACCTATTTGGTCATCCAGTCTATTCCCTTCCCAGCACAGGACTATTTAAAACAATAATTTATTGTTGGGGATTTTATTGCATACTTTCTGCTTTTAGAGTGATGATTTCAGTTACCTCATATATTGTGAGTACAAATGTAAGTACTGTATGTTCTCTTACTTTTGTGCTATTTCTGTTCAGCTTGACATGTGGGTGGACTGAAATACACTAACACACCCACCAAGTGCACATTGATGAAATGTGTTGTGCTGTGAACATGAAAATGCAGTTGTTTAGAGAAGATGCGATTCTCCTACTTTTTGAACCTGGAGACCTCTACTAGTTTCCTCCCTAGAGCTACAGTCATCCTGTCAGGCTATATTGATTGCAGTCAGAGTCCCAGAGCAGTCCTTCCTGTCCTGCCTTGTGGAGGCTGTGTCTTGCTGCCTCCTCCCACCATAAGGCATCACTGTCAGAGTTGAAGTGGCCCGGTATCTTTTGGCCAATGAACAAGCAAAGAGTAAGTTGTAGAGGCAGGATTGTAAAAGTCACATTACCCACTTGCTTTTCAGAGCAGGTGGGGGTGATTATGCTGGTAACTTCTGGTGGCTCAAACTATCTTAAAAAAGCATTTTCCTGTGTGAATGTGTGATGGTATACTTAACATGATTTAGGCAAGCACAGACTCCATCTGCTGTACTTTTAGATGGTGAGGCACGTTTGAGCTCTACTCCAAGCCATGGTGACCAGCTTAGCCTTTTCACCTTGCTGAATGCAACACTCGTTTCAGCCTGGAGCACTAGCAGACCAAGTTAATGTCTGCCTGAAGTACAGGCAAAGCAAGAACCTGCATGACCATGTTACACTAGGTAGATTTATCTTAAGGTTTGGGTAGATGAGGCTAAAAGCAGTGGGAACTGTTATTGCCTATAATTGGCGATGTACCTAAATATGGAATATTGTATTTTATTGAGTAATGTATTTCAGAAAAATTTGTCTTAAAAAAGGAATCTTTCCAACAGATGAGAGGCTGCAAGCAGATGATATAATGGAGATCTTTCCCACTGTCAGACTTGTAAGCAATCATAAAGAGGAAGCACTCAAAAGATGAAGAAGGAGAGTGGGTGTAATGAAGGAGGAAGGAAATAGAGAATTTGAATAGGTTTTTTATTCCCTTAACTAAATGTGGTTGGACTTGTGTCATCAATCTCACAAAAGTTGATGAATGAGGTGGAGGCCCAAAATACAGGCTGTGGGCAGTGCTCTGGAATAGATACTAATCTATCCTTTGCCCACAGTTCATGGTAGAGGCTTGGCTTCTCATCAGGATTTTCCCCTTGGCAATGGTTGTGGAATTTTCTAGTTATCAGATTTGCCTAGTATAAGCCACTTGAAAATTTTTAAACACTATACAGAAATCACAGTCCTTCCTGGCATTTTGAAGAATTCTTCCCCTATCTTCTTAAGACAATATGACACTTAGTGTATTTTATAAGTTTAAAAGTTAAAATACTAAGGACCCAGTAGTAGAAGTGAATTTTGAGTTTAAAGATGAAAGAGAATAACTAAGAGCCTCAAAAATTAGAGTCCCTGCACTGAGGCTCAAATGGTTGTCCCATATCCTCAAAGGGCAGCACATTGATTCATGAATGGAAGACCTCTAGCACTGGACGTGCCAAAAGGCAAAATGAGAGAGAACTTGCTATTCTGATCCCAAAAGCAATGGGCTGCTGTACACTTGGGACACAAAGAAATTTGTATGGATTTTCTTTGGTGAATGACTTTTTTAGATTCTGGGTTGTTTTGAAGGAAAAGTCAGCATCAGCTGCTATCTGTGATAGAGAGGAGGCAGCCCTTCTCACTGTCCTGGATCTCAGTAGTACATTGAAATTTATTTGCATTTACTTAAGTAAATACCTGTGTTATGTAATGTTATACATCCTTTTAGAATGTGCACCAGTCGCAGAATACTATAGCAGAAATATGAGCAGTAATATGTGGGTAGTTAGCAAAGTACAAAAAGATTCTTGGGAAGTAATTGGGAAGCTTTGATTTAGCCTGATATTTTTCAGTGCAGTGGTGAAACTGGATTTCAGCTGTTGTGGAACAACTCTGAATATTTAACTGGATTAATGTTTATATATAAAGCGACTCTGACATAAAAATTCCATGATTAAAACTAATGTACATTATTTCTAAACTTTATTTGTTCTGAGGGGGTTACTGAGATCTAATTTTTTATTAACTGGTACTAAATAGTGTAAGTGAGACTGCATTATTGTAAATTATTATCATCCGTCATAATGATGAGTGACATGTGCTTGATGACAAGTATTTGTAGGGCATTAATATTTAAGAAAGTAAAGACCAAAAAAGAGCATAAAAAGTAGAAAAACCTAACAATTCATTGTTTTTTCAACCCCTCCTTCAGCGTGAAATTACGATATATCCTGATCGCTCAGTACTTCCCCCCAAATGGCATGGATTTGCTTTTGAAACAGGGTATGGACGTGTAAAGAAAAACATAAAATTGTCCTCAGAACAGTAGATGTAAGTAAGTAAATGAGCTTGATCTCATCTGCTTGAAGACAAATTTGTATCATCGAGGCTTGTTCTGATTAGTGCTGGCATCCCTTCGTGGATCAGTAAAACATGTCTGGTTTTGCTGCGGAAAGACCATGTATTAAATTGCTCCACACGGTCCCCCTGGCGTTTCTGTTAATGCCTGCCTCTCTCCTTGCGAGTACAAGGGCTGCAGAGGTTTACAGCTGGCACTCAGGACTCGGGCACCATAGCTGTGAGGTGTCTGTCTCTGCCGCGGGCTGTAGCCCTGCCGCCTGCAGCGGTTGCCCGTGGGAAGGCCTCGGGCAGCGCAGGGGGGTGCCCCACAGCCTGCCTCGGCCTGGCAGCCCCTCCCCTTCCCCACGGCACCCGGCTGCCTGCCAGCGCCCTTGTGGGGCTTGTCCCCGTGACGTTCCCTCTCCTAAGCTGTGCCTGGAGATTATTTGGGAGGGTAGTTGTTGGCCCAGGCCAAAAACTCGCTAATGACTGTCCTAACAATTTAGCCGTAGGGATGATCGCGTGCCAGATCCAGGAACCGTTCCTGGCACTGTTTAATTTACTGCTGTGGGTACAGCCAATGAGACTGAATGCAAGCGACATGCAAAATCTGTTCAAGAGGAAGCTTATATGGTGACAGATTGGAATATTTTTTTTCTTGCATCTGGAATTCATACTTTCCTACTTCTGATGTAAATAAAACTCTAAGGCAAAAGTTAGGAGATGCTGATTTCTTCTATAGTACCACTGCTTTTGGTCTTTTCTTAGATTGCCAGAGCTTCTAAAGGTATGCTTTCCTAAAAATGTTTTTCTATCTGTAATGCTTGTCAGATATGCTCAACTTATTTTCCAATAGCATTTGGTGTTTCTACCAGAGTTCTAGTACTTGGAAAGAGCAGTTTTCTGTGACTTTGCAGATAGTTGGCAAGTCCAAATGCTGCTGGATGGGTGCAAGAAAACTCCTTGATTTAACACTTTTCAGGAGTTCAACTCATTCTTCAGGTAGCTGGATATTACTTGGAGCCAACTCAGATGACACCTTTTTGGATGCCAGTGCAACCAAACCCTTCAGGAATTTAATATTCTATTTTTAGTGAATGTAATGGAGGGAGATACGGGCTGAAGAGCATCTATCTTTCTGTCATGTTCAGATATTTTTAGAGCACTGATCTTTGTAATGCTGATCAGCACCAAATGCATTACATAAGATTAGCATCAAAATATATAAAATGGAAAGTCAGCTCTGCTGCAGTTGTTCTTAAATTATTTTTAGTATTGCCCACAAAACTTGTATGGCTCAGTGCATTATCCTGCCATTGTGTCCTGTCTCTACAGGAATAATTTTTAAACACAAATTTCTCCCAGACCTTTCCAATCACAAGTCTCTTTCCTGAGGCCTCAAGTAAGATTGTCAGTCAGTGACACATATTACAAAGACTTTAATAAATGCCCACTTTCCACCAGGACTGAAACTGAGACAAAATAATTTATCTCTCATTGCCCTTCAGTCCATTTAATAGCTGAACTTGTGATTTGCAGGTGCAAGATTCCAAATTCTGATTTTCTTACATCCTCAGCTACTGTTGTATTCTTTAGTGCTGCTCAGATGGCTTAATATTCTGCAGTTACCCATAACGATATTTTTGATTTACCACTTGTAGTGGATATTCAAAATTATTATCTCCCTATTAAATATCTGTGGTCCACTAGCTAGCCATTTAGACTGTGTTGGAATAGGTTATTTAGATTTTTTTTGAGTTTAAAGAGACAGACTGTGAGAACTCAGACGGTGTTCTTCTCACACCACTCTAGAAAATTAATTTTTGTCTTTCAAATTTTTTGAAATAAAAGCTGATCCTTTCCTTTGAGTATTTTTAAAGAGTGGTTTGTAATTACTGACGTTTAAAATAGATTTCAACTTTGTGCACATCCAACCCCATAATCATAACTATTTGTGTTGTTGTGGCAGATGAGTCTCGATTTTTTTCATAGTTGCGTTCCTTGTGGGTTTATGGTGCAACAGTAGAAAATAGTCTGCTCTTTGAGTTTGGGTGATGTAGTTCTGAAAGTCTAATTCTATTCAGGCTCTGGCTTCACAGATCTTAAAGAATCTCTTTTCCTGACATTACCATTAAATGTGCTCTGATCTTGGTTTATATTTTTATGTTTTAAAAGCAGTCTCTTATTTATTAATGCTTCTCCTTGGTTTATCAACCTTGTGGCAATAAAGAGAATGAGAAAAGAAAATGCTAGAACACCAGTTGAAACAGAAAAAAAAAATGAATTCAGCTTAAAATCTGAGCTGAGAAAGAGACAGTGTCTTTACAAGGGATTTTTGTAATGTCATTTGCAGAAGTAAAAGTGTCTGTCAGGCTTGATGAGGGGAATGAAGACTTAAATAAGCTGATTTCAGTGGGTTATTTACATGATAAACAACATGAATGGCATATTTTTGTCCAGAATTTAAAAGGCTAAGTGTATTATAACTGATCCAGAGATTATATTGGAACACCTTGACTGAATCTGTGAAATTGTTAAGCAAAGCAGAAATACAAAGGAAGATGGGATTTAAAAGTTAAAATGTTGCAATGATAAAACAGTTGGATGAGAAAGATTGATTTGTAGTTTTCTCTGAGCATTCATGAAGATAGGAACTTTTTCTGAACCTTTCACTATACACTTAGTGGTTGGCTAGAAAAAGGCAGAGAGGGGCTGGACTAAATGGTTTCTCTACTGATTGTACCCCTGTCTGCCTAGTGGCAAGGAAAAATATCCATTATATATTTCAAGAAAGAAAGCTGTGGATCTAGGAGGGCTGTAATTCTGGTTTCTTTGTAGGG
>NW_008627610.1:54851-81842 GCF_000691845.1 Merops nubicus
TTAAAAATATTAAGGCCTCATTTATGGAGGGAAATGTTTGTTGGGTTTGCTTTAGTCATATGTATTCCTAAGGAGAAATGTACCTTACACCAACCAAAACCATTGTTCTGTTCATTTAATTTATGCAAGTTTCCTAAATGAAATACACTATAGTAACAAGAAAATGGATGTGAGCTGCATCTCCATTAGGATGTTTACTATTATTTATTGACATAACTATATGGGTTGGGGTATCTACATCATTGTTTTTTTGTCCACCTATCCTCTTATCTGACATAGCTAAATTTAACTAGCTGAATAATTCAACAAAGTAGGGAAGAACAGAGTGAAGAGGGAGAGAGAGAAGATTTCCTGGAATCAATTTCTTCCAAAGTAGGGAAAATACTATTCATGCACAGGAATTTGGCACTAGATTTAAACTCCAGTAAATTTATGAGGCTTGTGATGGTTTTGAATTGAAAAATATGATGAATACTCATTGTGATGACATAAAGTGAATTTCTGATTGCCCTTTTTATTATTTGATCTTATAAGAATTAATCTTTATCTCATTTTAGTTGGTGTTATATTGAATTCTGAACTTTCATTTACGAGTGAGTCACTATTCAGGGCAAATATTCCAACAATGAGGTTTGTCTGACAGATCCAGGGAAGCATATCTAGTCCTCCTGTCTAAATGTCGAATGTTGTGAACTTGAGATGGAAGTATCAAAAGTAAAAAGCTCACAAATCATTAAGAACAGTAGTGAAATGATCCTTCACAAAAGGCTTTCTGTAAATAGTGGGTCGGTTACAATGATGTAAGTAATGTGAAAAATTATTTTTTCCCCACTTCTTTTTGAGATAGGTGAATTAATTGTATTATACCAGTACCTTGAAAACATGGTGTTACTGTAACTGAAAAACTTGTATCTATGGTATTTAATTGAGAGAACCCAAAAATATTAATTCAATATTTGGCACATTAAAGGAATTCATTAATAGGCATTTAAATAGAATACATGGGAGGGTATTATATACTCAAATACTTTCAGAATAAATACTGTTTCACTGTATGGTAATAAAAGCTACAGATGACTGTAAATCTAATTTTAAAATAATCACAGGTCAGATAAGGTTTCATAATTATTTTTTTATCTATGGAAAGACCAGAAGAGTTTTGTTGAAACAGTCACTAGGAAGCTACTTAAAAGTCTAGACGAGAAAGTTGCATTAAAAAATAACTTCATGAAGTATTTTCTTAATTCTCATACTGTCTTTTGCTGGCTAGATTGTGACTCACATAACAAATGTGTGGGGTTTTTTTATTTTTTTTTTTTTATTATTTTTTTTTAAGAGATACTGGCTAACCTCCAGAAAAAATCATCCAAACATAAAATGCTGGGTTTGAGTATGCTATATATTTCAATTTATCTTGCTGGGAAAGTTGTTAAAAGACTTCTTTAGATCTAGTATGTAATTTTCCTAACAGGTAGAAAAAGAGCAAGATTACACAAGCCTTACAGTATTTTGTTATAGTGTGCTCTAAGTTATTTCATACCAAATTAAATTTTGTCATTCAGAAATGGATTTGGTTACATGTATATTGATACAGTAAAGACTTCAGAATTTTGCCATTTTGGAAGAACTCTAATGAGACTTGGACAATATAAAGCTTATTTATAACCTTCTGCAGAGTAGAAGTATTCTAATCTCAATAAACGTCTGGACTTAATACCAAAAAAGGCAGATGGCAATTAAATAAATGGATTATATTTTTTACGTGTAGATGAATATCACTCTATTGTGTTGAACTCATCTCACATGTCTTGGGGTTGTATGTCTGCTCTTCACCTTTGGAGATGCATTCTCAATAGTTGGTTGGGACCAACAGCTATTGGGATGACATATAAAATATGATTAATCATTCGGTCATTAATCTGGCAAGCATTAAATATTCAGTAAACTGTTACAGTCAGAGGTATCAGGATCAACACATACTGTCCTTGAAATCCTCCTCACACTTGAGCTAGCTGGATAAACCTGAATCTGAAAATATGTCAAGCATAATTTTCAGAATCTGATAAATTATTCCAACTGCTTCGGGTTTAGGTTTCTGTGAGATTCCTTAAAGCAACTTTTTTTAGGTGCTTTCTGATAGTGGAGTTGTTTTAAAGCATCTCATTATTTAAGGACCATGAACCATTCATTACTCACTTTTGATTGTTTGTACAGTGCTTTTCTTCTCAGATGATTCAAAGACTTAGAGATAAAGCCTGTCTTTTCTGTTACATAGAGAGCATTTGCTGTCTTATTCAATGTCTTCTGCTTTGGAAAATATTAAGAAAGAAAAATAAAACAAAACAGAAATACCCCCAAGGGAATGGTTCGATGATTGCTGTTGTTGTAGCATGAATAGTATGAGCCTCATGTTAGGTCTTTTTTTCTTGGTCAAGGACTTAACAGTCCCCTCAGATTTTTCTTCCCAAAGTAATGATTGTGTTTTCTATAAGATTTTGAATGCCTTCAATGTAAAGCTTCTCTTCTGTATTCATAGAATATAAAATTTTAATTTTTCTGAGGATGCTAAAAAAAAAAGAGAAATTTTGGAAGCTACAAGAATGTCCCAAGGGTGCAATATTAATGTTTTTATGTATGTTTTAAGTTATTGCATGAACATATAACTTATTCCTTCATGTCTTGAAATATTTCTTCTTCTAAGAAAAATTAGAAGTCATTCCAAGAACATAAATTCTTACTTATGATTTATTCTTAAATTTTAGTTGATTTTTCTTTTTTTAAAGCAGAACATTAGTTTAAGTTTATCCTCATCAGTTAAGGACCTTATTTGCCCCAACACATTTCATTCAAAATTCTAAATTATCTCTTCTTTTTGCAAATTGTCCTCTAATTAGCTAATATATTGGGTGACATAGCTAGTGGAGTTCAGATTGTTATGTATTTTTCTGCTAAAGAGTTTAATATTTTTACACAAAGTATCAAACTGCTTCTCATAAACTTATGTGTTTCTTGGGTGGAAGGAAATTGTAAAAAGCTCCTTCTAGTGTATGGAAAACATTAAAGCTAATAGTAAATCATCCCAGTTATTTGTATCTTATAGGCGAGATCCCAGGACCAAGACCTATTGGCTCAGAAACTCTGTAAATTTATTCTGTGTGTTATAATAAGTTGTTATGATCAGGCAGGATGCCCAGTACCAGATGGACTGATTGCCTTCTGCCAGAGGTATGGCCACATCAGCTGCCTCTATTAAAAATGTAGTTGTTCCTGAAAAATGTCATCTTGGCAACTGGAGTTTGCTTTGTGCTATCAAAATACATTAGTCTTGTGTTCCTAGAGTTAGATCAAATATTTTGTTTAGAGGCTCTACTTTCATCTTATTTTGATTTAAGGTCTTTCTGTGAACTCCTAGATGATGATGATGTTGTTGTTTCCTGCTCTTCAGAGTGTGGGTTTGCTGAGCAGAGAAAAAATAAATGGAGTTTTCAAAAACAGTCAATAAGGATGCACACAAGATCTTCGTTACTTGGTGTGAAGCTGAGCTTTTCTACACAATGTTTAGTATGTGAAGAGAATGGTAGCAAACCAGCTTACAAATCTGTATCTCTTTGGAGCTGCCACCTGTGGAAAGAGAAGAGTCACTCTGAAACACTAAACAAAGTGTATGAAAAAACGTATCAATAGTCTGAACTTTTCTACAGGAAAAAGACAGACTCAGCATTTTTTCATAACCTGAGGTGATTTGATTCACATCCTGATCTAAATTCTACATTCATTGCTTCAATAGTGAAAACAAGAATTTAAACCCAAAGCAATCTTATCATAGTATGCCTCAACATGTGAGATCAACTCTGTACTATCAAACTACACATCTGTTCTTAGGTATTAAACATAGAAAAGTATAAAATCCAGAACACTCGGGCTGGTTATTTCCAAGACAAGTTTCCAAAGGTGGTCTGTGCAAAGCGGTGCAAATACATTTACAGGGTACAAATTCATTTGGCATGACTCCAGGCTGTATGTATCTGTGGTACTACTTTAGATTTCCTTTATAGTTAGTGGAGGGAGATAGGAGTGTACAGGGTGCATTTGCTCTGTCCCTAAGGCAGGGTCTCTAAAACAGGCCAGATGAATTACTCTGTAGAGATGCTTATTTCTCTGCTTCATTGTTGCCTGCATGTTGTCAGGTGAATCATTACTGACATTTTCTGCATTGGGCAACTTGCTGGCCCAACACAAAACACCTGCTACCTTTGCAGGTGAAGCAGTATAACCGTGTTAGTGTACTAAAGGATACAAACTGAAAGAAACTGTTTTCCAGAAGTACTTCTGAATTTGGTGTGAGCACAGGGCCAGTTATGGCTTACGGTTTCTCGACTGTGTCAGGCTGAAGCAAGTCAGATGGCCTTCAGTCAGCTTGTTCCTCTTCGTGACACGTTTTATGTGTATCACCTTCTACAATGTCCTTTTGGGTTCAATAAACTACCCAATCCACTACTTAGTCCTCAGATTCTGTTGAATGAGATTTTTTAAAAAAGTTTTCTAGGCAGCTTCATCCAGCTAGTCAGCTACTGGATTGAACCTGTGAATTGGAGCCTCCTACCATAGCAAATATCCTCATGTACATGTCAGAAAGGAATTACCTCCAGTGCTTCTTTCTCATTTAATTTTAACAACTGTCCTTTGAGTTTTCTTGAAATTCATGGGACGGAAGCTCACGTTCATGTTCTTGGGGGTACCACAAAACATGGCCTTTGTTCTGATGATGATCTAAAAAGTGATACAAAAGTCCTGGATAATATTCACTGATGGGAGGCTTCTCTGCTTCACTCCTCTCTTTGTCACTAGCATCTCATGCTGCAGGTGAGCTGGTTGCTGATGTTGGCAAAGGGAGCTCCTACTGACATGTCACCCATTGTAGAATTCCCACTTGCTGGGGAATGGAGTGCCTGTGCTTTGCTAGTGCCAATGAAATTGCTGCAAACAGTAGGCTTTGGGCTAAAAGCAGAAAGAGTTTAGCCAATTAAGTGAAAAGCATAAGAAATCAATTGCTATAGTTAAAGACAGAGAAAAGTGGAACAGTTACAGTCTTTGTTGTTGCTGCTCATTCAGGTCTGGCTTCAGCACAGTTTCTTTTCCTCTGATTTCTTTTCAGCTAGCAGGCTCAAGCCAGACTAACTTCCAGGGTGAGTGATGGTTCCCTGGAGATGGGATCCGGTCCTTCAGCTACACTCTGTCTTTTAGCAGTTTCTTTCCCAAAATTGATTCTGATTCAAAATGAAGTCACCCCTTCTGTCCTCCCTCCCTATTTCTGCTTAGCATAAATTTACCCACCCAGCCTTCTGCATTTCTGGATAAATCTAACTGATTAAAAAGTCATCCGATTTTGTCTCTAGGGCCATTATCAAAAAGAAGACCCTTGGACTGCATCTTTCAGCTGTGTGGCTGGGCTTATTTGACTTATTTATACAGTGCAATCCCAAGCAGGCAGATAAGAGAGGAAGAGTTACATTGCCAATGGGCTTAAGTGCATAAGCTGTGTCCAGCACAGGACTTCAAAAGTACTTGCTATATAAATGAGATTGATGACTGTGAGTCATTGATAAAATCTGGTAAGTTGGAAATAGATTGAAGGATGATTTGTGTCTAAAGTAAAGGGGCCATAAGCATGGTTTGTTGGAACCAGGTAGGCACAGTGATGGCATTTTCTTTCTTGGATGCATGATTGTACAATGGGTATTAGAGATGTCAAAAATTCAGTCTGAGGCATTGGAATGCTGGAATAATGATAAACTACCTGAAATCCAGATGCATGCCAGTGACAAATTGTATGTACGTGAACCATATTGGATATTATGCAAAACCTTCCTCCCTCAAGGCAAGGTCATACAGATAATTTTGGTGACATCAAGAGATGGGAATGACCACCTAACACTTGTGCTGCAGATGGTGAGCCATACCTACCCATGTAGGTGCCAGGTGTTCTCATAGCACACCTTCAGGAGAAGTGATCCTAGGGAGCCCTGGGCTGCACAGTTCCTACTGCTAGTTACAAGAGTCGACTTTACAAAGCCACTTGGTTTCAGACCAGTGATTTTATTTTAAGATAAACAAGGGATCAACACATCTAACTTTAAAAGTTAAAAATTATTAATATGTTAAATATGGTAAATTTAATAAGAAAGATTGGTTGCTTTTGAGGCATTTTTAGACTTGGTATTTGAAACTGTTGTGCACTTCTGCACTTGTGCACTTTTTCATCAGCAGGAGAGACACAGTCTTATCATTTCATGGCAAAGAAGAATTGTGAAACCTTTTCAGTAGATTCTGAGGAACTGGAATTTAAGTGACTAGGATGTAAAATTTTACTGTCTTGAAGTCTTCTATGTTTAATAGTTGTAAATGTGCAAAAAAAAAGAATCATCTGTACAGTGCTTAAAAAAGGTATAAAAAAAAGATTATTGGGGTCTGGAAGAGTGGTCAGCTGGGTGTTCCTCTGCACAGCTGTTCAGTCAGTCTGTGAAGCTACAAGCATGAAAAGAATTCTTAAAACTACTCAGGTCTGTCAAATAGAAATATCAGGAAGGAAACAGATGTATGTAGCTAACATGGCTGTTCTCATCAGGAGAGCAGGAAGATGCTGAGATGGTATATTTGTCAGCTAGTTTAAAGATTCATTCAAATGTCAAATAATTGAATATGCGTTGGAAAATATTTTTCCCTCTGCAGAGTCCTCAGAAACTTATTTAGCCTGAAATAATCTCTAAATTTGAATAAATAAAAATAAACTGATATTGCCACTGTAATGCTGTGAATAAGGTTGAGTTCATGTGTACTTGCAAGAACTTGTCTAAGATTTCATTATTAGCAGTGCTGGCAAATACTAGACAATGTTGCTTGCCTGCTGCCTGTGTTTATGATGAGTGGAAGCCGTGGGAAGCACAGGAATAGTCTTTCACTAATAAAGTTCACAGGTTTCCTTAACTTAAAATTTTTTTACATTATGTTTCTTCCTTTTGTTCTTAAACGACTATTGCTGTATATTGTTTTTGCTTAGTGGGTGAGGGAAAGGCTGTGGGTGTTGTCTACTTAGAATTTAGTAAAGCCTTCGACATGTTTCCCACAGCATCCTCCTGGAGAAACTGGGCGCTCATGGCTTGGGTGGGAGTACTCTTCACTGGGTGAAAAATTGGCTAGATGGCCAGACCCAAAGAGTGGTGATGAATGGAGTTAAATCCAATTGGTGGCTGGTCACAGGTGGTGTTCCCCAGGGCTCAGTACTGGGGCCTGTTCTGTTTCATGTCTTTGCCAATGATCCCAATGAGGGGATTGAGGACATCCTCAGTAGGTTTGCAGATGATACAAAGCTGGGCAGGAGCATAGCTAAGCTCAAGGGTAGGAATTTCCTTCAGAAGGATCTGGACAAGATGGATGTAGGGGTTGAGGCTAGTGGTATGATGTAAACAAGGCCATGTGCTGGGACCTGCAGTTGGGTCATAACAACCCGATGCAATGCTACACACTTGGGGAAGAGTGGCTGGAAAGCTGCCTGGTGGAAAAGGACCTGGGGGTGTTGGGCAACACCCAGCTGAATATGAGCCAGCAGTGTGCCAAGGCAGCCAACAGCATCCTGGCTTTTATCAGAAGTAGTGTGGGCAGCAGAGCTAGGGAATTGATTATGCCCCTGGATTTGGCACTGGTGAGTCCACACCTTGAATACTGTGTTCAATTTTGGGCCCCTCACTACAAGAAAAGCACTGAAATTCTGGAGCATGTCCAAAGAAGGGGAACGAAGCTGGTGGAGGTTCTAGAACACAGGTCTTATGTTGAGTAGCTGAGGGAACTGAGGCTGTTCAGCTTGGAGAAAGGGAGACTGAGGGAAGGCCTTATCACCCTCTACAACCACCAGAAAGGAGGTCGTAGCAAGGTGGTGGTCTCTTCTCCCAAGTAACAAGTGATAGGACAAAAGGAAATGACCTCAAGTTGCACCAGAGAAGGTTTAGTTTGGATATTAGGAAAATTTTTTTCACTGAAAGGGTTGTCAAGCACTGGAACAGGCTGCACAAGCAGGTGGTGGAGTCACCATCCCTGGAGGTATTTAAAAGGCCTGTATACGACGTGCTTAGGGTCATGGTTTAGTGGTGGACTTGGTGATGTTAACGGTTAGCTTCGATGATCTTAAAGGTCTTTTCCAACTAAATGATTCTATGATTCATAAAAATCTCTTGATGACTTGTTCGATGAGTTGAATGTATTTTTACTGAGAGACTTTTGGAGCTAGACATCTTCAGGACTTTTCTGGAGGATCATTTTGTATCCTGAAATCTAGAAAACTAGTCAGATAATTATATCTCAGTAAAGCCTTCTATTAATATCTATTCTTGCTGTAATATTTAGACATACTTCTAGAATTCACATAGCCTTTTATCAATTCTTTGTATTTCTGCAGCTTTCAGCGCACAAGAAAATTTCTGGTTTTTTTCCAATTAAAATTTATTTTATTTCAAATTATGAACATACGCTGTGGTATCCTTATGGAACTGTTCTGTAGTTAATTACTATTTATGTATCATCCTAGAACTTTGATTTCTGTGGTAATGATAAAAAATGCATAGTTTGTGGAGTTTCAGTATGAAGAAATATTTTTTGCTGAAAGATTCATGGGCAGAACTCTTAATGGCAGGGCCAGCAGCTGTGGTCCTTGCAGTTCTATTTTCCTGTTCATTTACAAGACGCTAACATGTACAAAGCTGTAAGTCATCTATTTGAAAAGAAAACAGTTTTTAAGGAGAGGCTAGAATGGTTGTCAGCAGTAAGGATTGGTAGTATAGAGAAAAGCATACCCTTTTCAGTTCTGCTGCTGTTTATACTGTATCTGCAGGTAGGTGACTTCACCTGACTCTTAGATTACAAAGTTGAAGTTGTGCTGGGACCAGGTATCTCCAAGAGGTCTGGGTCTGAGTGATGTTGTTTGGAGCTGAGACAGCAGTCTCTACTGGTTCCTATTCCTGGTGTTCACTTTGTGTTTTCTGGTGATTTCCATCAAGATGAGTCAAGACGAGCTAAATGGAAGAACATTGGTACTGAAGACCTGTGGCTTTCTGCCCGTGGTCTAAGTTTAGTTAGCTATGATTTTGTGGTAATGCACTGTTGGAAGAGCTGGCACTGTTTTAACAATTTCTGCAACCACTGCAGCTGTCTACTCAAGGAGATGCCAGCCAGGTGATTGGACCACTCACAGAGGGACAGAGGAGGAACGTGGCTGTAGTGAACTCACTGTACAAACTGCACCAATCAGTTCTGAAGGTGGGCTTCAATATTTGTCTTCTTGCTGTAGCATTAACTTCCATGCTCTGTCATATGCATATTCTGCCACTAGTTGATCAGAACTCTTGACAAATGCAGCCCAATTTTGGGTTAGGAGCTGCACCTTGCTATGCAACTCTTTGAGACTTGACTGGTTTCTGTAAGCACTGCTATGGAACAAATTGTCAATATTGGAAGAGGAGCGAAAGAGATGTTTATAGACAATAAACACATCTCATCCATTGTTTTATGAGCTTATACAATTAAACTCTTTCTGTTTTTTTTTTTTTTTATGTCAAGTAAGCTCTGTCATTGTAGTGGTCATCCTGATAGCCTTTGTCTGCATCTGTCCCAGCCTAAGCTTACCTTTCTCGGAAGGCCCTCACTGCTTTCCCATGATTGTGACCAAACTGAAGACAGGAAGAAAACAGTGAAATCAAGAAAAGCAGCACCTCACTAATATCTGTGTGCATTGTTGCTGTGACCAAAGTCTGGCCTGGAAATATTTTCAGGACGAAGCACAGTTATGAATAATTCAGTTTACTGTCTTAGTGATACAAATAGTTACACAGTCCCTGTAAATTAAAATAAACAGATATAGGTGGTAGCTGTACTTAATTTTATTTAAATCCTAGCCTGATCGGAAAAAAAGATCATGAGTACTCCTGACTGTAGATATGCTTAAAGAATGTTAAAAAATGCTATAAAGCTTATAAAATTTGCTTGGATTTTGCAAACAGATGGTAGATAACTTTTAAGGCTGCTTTCTCTAATGTATTTAGTAATGAACCTCATGTGTCTTAGTGTTGGAGGGAGATACGATTCAGTCTTTGAGTTTAGGACTTATCTGGCTTAAAAATACTGTTGTATAGCATGTTCATAACTGTAAGGAAATGGGTAGAATATTCCTTCTGATCATTCCTTGACTTTCAATTCTAATATCATTGTAGCTGTACATAAACAGCTATTTAACATGTAATATTAAAATAGTTATAATATTGAGAAAGAACAAGCATTCTTTCAAGTATTTGCCATACAGCTTCTTGTATAGTTCTCCATAAATTCTATACTTAGCAGTGGGAGAATACACCATTTATTTTTAGTCTGATTCTGCTAACCCTTCAGCAAAATTTCAGTTGATCTCAGTTGAGTCATTGCCAAGGCAGAAGAAGAGCCCATAGGAAATTTGAGACCAAGGGATTGATGCTGGTACATTGAAAATTCTGTCTGTATAAAGCACATTTGATAGTTATCTATACCTATGTAAACCACTCATTACTAAGTACAACTCGGTATGTTTTTAATGGAAAACTGATATTATGGATTATAATGATTTGTTGAATGTTGACTACTAACCGTTACTTTAAAATTTTTAGGTCATTACCAATCAGAGCTCATTTCCAGCAGCCGCTGAGCAGACAGTCACAACTGCCTTGAAGGTAATTCAGTGTCCATATGCTGCAGGGCTAGGGCCGAGCTTTGCTTTGTTTGTTGCACTTAAAATGGGCACTTATTTGCCCAGGTATTATTTTGTGTCAGTATACGTTAGCCAAAGGTATAAAAATATTCTGAAATTTATAATCTGTTGTATCTGCAGATGCATACACGTTGCAAGTGCCAAATCTTCAGTAGTGTTTGTATTCAGGAACATTCTCATAATGGTCGGAACGCAGATGTCCTCTGACGATGAAAATAAATGTCTTTCTCTGCAGCATTCATACAGCAATAACTGGATCCTTCATCACCCCTTTGCCCCCCTGACACACACATAAAATGATGCTTTTTATGCTACCTGGTGCTTTTCTGGGGGGCAGTGTGGATGGCCGTGCAGCGTTGTGGATGGCAGCCATCCGCGCCTGCCCTGCTGTGCGCTCACCGAGGAGGGGCTGCCTGCAGAGCAACCAAGGGCAGCCTGTGTGTCTGGGCAAGGAAACCTGAACCAGCTGCTTGAAACAAAACCCATACGTTTACAAACTGGGAATGCCAGGTCGTTGTCCACCTTTTTGAAGGAAGGCTTTACATAGAAGTAGTAAACACCCTCATTTCAGTACTTCACTGGTAAAATCAGTGTAAGAGAAATGTAATGTTAAAGCTTTTCTCCTTCTGTTTAGCAGTTTCTAATGCAGAATAATAAAAAGCTCTGTGGAAATGAACTGTTTGCCAAGGTATTTTTGAGGTATGAAAATGCAAATGCTTCTAGTTTCTGTTTCCTTACTTCTGCCTTTTTCGTATTCTATTTTAGGCAGTCCATGATCTAATGGGTAGTGCTGTTCAGCCGTTACTGAACTCTGTAGGAGATTCAGTGGAAGCTATCATCATCACTATGCACCAGGAAGATTTTTCTGGGTAACTAGGAATATTTTTTGAATTTGCCATTGCTTCAGTAAGATGTCCTGTGTATGCATAATAGACTGTTATTGCCACAATGTCCTTGGAGCAAGAGTGCTTATCTGTTGAGGGGAAGGCAATGCTTTATGGTTAATGAACACAGAAGGCTGTATTACACCTATCTATTGGAAGAAATTAATCAGGTAGCATCTGTCTTCTCCCTTTGTCTTTTTTTTTTTTACATAGCTGTTCAGTAAAATTCATTTTAAATAAAAAAATCAAAGCCAAGCAGAGGCTATTTTTTGTGCTTTAAAAAACCCTTTGCTTTCAGAATTTATTTTTGTAGACAGTCTTCAGACCTGTCAGTATTCTTGTTTCTCAAAATAAAGCATATGAGGTCAGATTCAAAATTACACAGAAATTTTTCTAAAGTATTATTTAATATTACATAGTTAAAAAAATATTTTGTATAGAAACCTCAGATTTAGTGTGTTATTCTATTTTCCCCATAGCAGTTTAACTGCAATTTCCAGTATTCTTTATCTGCAAAGATCTTGAGTCCTATCTAAAATTGAGAATTCCTTCCTGAGCATTATTTTGGTTGTTATCTCTGTTTTTGCATTGCTTATATCATCATCAGATGTCCTGTTTTCTGTCTTGGAAATTTAGTGAAAATAGTATCTTTTCAGAGGGGTTTTAAATTTTCCTTTGGCCTTTTTTTTTTAAACAATATTTTACTCTCTCCGTCTTCCTTTTGGCACCACTAGCAAACTCTCCTTCCGGGTGGATAAACTGGTTCCAGCCAAAGGTTAAGTTTTGTTAAATAGGCTCTATGCTCAGGTTCCCAAGTTTGAGAGAGCTCTTTTTCCTGACTGTGATTCAAAGAAAGAAAAAGGTGATTGATTTCTGTATCCTGTAGCTTCTGTGCAGATTCTGTGATAATTAGATGGACTTTATAATCCTGGGTTTGGAGGAATCTAGGAAACTAATTCTATACGGAGAACAGGTTTCAGATATGCTAAGCTAGTAACCCTGTGACATGTGCTTCTATTTTTTGATCCATTACTAAAGTGTCAAGTCAACAACTGGGACATTTAAATTTAGGGGCTGGTTTGAGGTTTAGGCTCCAAACTAGTGGAGGCTTTGCAAGTTGGGTAGGAATGGGGTGATTTCCTTGATCTTGTCAGGATGGGAATGGCTGATAAAGAAGTATTTTTTGACCATAGTTTCAGAAAGAGCTACATGCTCTTTTATTCTGAGTAGAAATGAGACAACAATTCATGCCATGACTTTATGGGGTTGGAAAAAAATTTAAAAGAATTCAATAGGTTTTGGTTATGTATTAAAGATAAATTTATCTGGTCCTCATTTCTTTTTTCTTTGCTATTTTTTTTTTTTCAGATCATTATCCAGCTCAGGAAAACCAGATGTTCCTTGTTCTCTGTACATGAAAGAACTACAGGGTTTTATAGCAAGAGTCATGAGTGACTACTTCAGGCATTTTGAGTGTTTTGACTTTGTCTTTGATAATACTGAAGCCATGGCTCAAAGAGCAATTGAACTTTTCATTCGCAATGCCAGTCTAATAAGGCCCCTCGGTGAAGGTGGGAAGATGCGGCTTGCGGCGGATTTTGCACAGGTACCCTTAATACTGACTTCTGCTTTTTACTGTTACTTCACAGTCTTCACTGGAAAGTATCAATATTTTTGTCCTCATCAAAGTATGAAGAGGCAGTTATAAAGATCTGTGCTTTCCTGTTCTAAACATCCTCTCTCTCTGACAGCTCCCTATCAAGTGACCGTCGCATTTAAATGCAGCTGCCTCTTCACATCTTATCCTGCTTATCTGACCTCTTAGGGACGTCCATTCATACACTTCATTCTTTCTCTCTCTTCTAATGGATTGGTGTGTTGCTTTCTTAATCGCTTTAGATATCACAGTGCCCACAGTGGTTAATCACTAGCTCAGCTGCCTTGCAGTGTAGGAGACAAGCTGAAGAAATACCAGCATCCTGTGGAAGAACTACCCTTTTGGTAACAGAAGGGCAGTTTTCTTCTGGGATTCGCTTTGTGACCTGATTGACTTAACCTGCCTCTCAGCTTTACCCAGCTCTTAGGCTGGACTAAAACACAAAACAAATCACCAGGTTAACATCCACCACGTGTTTTCCTTATTTACTGTATTCAAATTTAATTCATCAATAGTAACACTGTGTGATTAACTTGCCAAAGAACATGGGCATCCAGTAGAGTGGTCTGAAAGTCCCAGTTATTATTATCTAAGTGGGAAAGAGATATTAGCACTAGCTGTCTGCATACTGAGCACTGTTTTTGGCTGGTACCTAACTGAGGCGGAAGAAGAAGGCAAGGAGGGAGGAATCACTGCTCTCTCTGCTCCTGCTTGTGACTGCTTTGTATCTTTTGCTTGTGAATTACATGCTCCTGTGTAAAAGGTTTTTTTTCTTTACTCAAGAGTAGTAAATCTTAAAAAATTAACTGCAGAAGTGAAGGGGAAGTTTTCAGTTGCTTTCAGTGAGAAGGTTCTGCCCCCTTCTCTATTTTGAAGACAATGACATAAAGTTATAGGAAAAAAAAAAAAAAAGGATGTTTGAGTCTTCCTCTCGGAGGAATACAGATCACTTTTGTAATTTATGCTGCAGTCCTGTCATGGTTTAACCCCAGGCAGCAGCTAAGCAGGATGCAGCCACTCGCTCACTCCCCGCAGCAAGATGGGAGAGAGAATCAGAAAATAAGTAAAACTTGTGGGTTGACATACAGATATTTTATATCCTTTAAAGGAAGAAAATACTAATAATGGTAATAGTAGTAGTAATAATAATAGTAAAAGCAATAATAGAATTAGATTATACAAAAGAAGTGATGTACAGCGCAGGTGCTCACCACTCGCCAGCTGATGCCCAGCCAGTTCCTGAGCAGCTTTCTGATGCATTTACGTACTGGTCATGCCATCATATGGTATGGAAT
Source organism: Merops nubicus (assembly GCF_000691845.1). Taxonomy (NCBI): domain Eukaryota; kingdom Metazoa; phylum Chordata; class Aves; order Coraciiformes; family Meropidae; genus Merops; species Merops nubicus. The sequence continues at coordinate 69,471 of NW_008627610.1, forward strand.
ATTCCTTTGGCCAGTTTAGGTTAGCTGTCCTGGCTGTGTCCCCTCCCAGCTTCTTGAGCCCCTCCAGTCTTCTTGCTGGCAGGGTGTGAGAAGCTGAAAAGTCCTTGACTTAGTATAAAGACTACTTAGCAACAACTGAAAACTTTAGTGTGTTGTCAGCATTATTCTCATACTAAATCCAAAACACAGCACTATGCCAGCTACTGGGAAGAAAATTAACCCTGTTTCAGACAAAGCCAGGACAAGTACTACAGTAAGTTGTATAAATTTGGGAAATATCTTCACCTGATTCTACTGTAAAGAGCATCTTATTTGAGCATCTATTATAATAATAAGAAAAGTATCACTAGTTCATCTTTTTTAAACATTTTTTTTCCTCATTCTGACATTGGATAGCTTTTAAGTGAAAAATGTGAAGATATGTTTTTCATCTGAGTGTAGGGAGATTAGCATGTTCTTCCCCACTGTGCTGAGTAGAGCTCCTGAACAGACAACTGTACAAAGATAAACGTTCTGATTTCCCTTCTTTTGTACTGTGGAAGAAAAAAATAGGGTTTGAATTCATTCTTGTCTCCTGCCTTCTACTGATGCTGCATCTAGGGGCTGCCTTGTGGGGTTTTTTTCATCTTCACATGACACTATATTTTTGGCTTGTTTAAAAATGGGCTTAAGACAAGAACTGCCTGGGTCCAACCAGCACATACAGCCAACACAAAACTGACTCTATGCCTTTGAGCATTTCTGCACAGAGCTCCTTAGGGTATCCCACGCTGCACAGTGGCTTTATTGTCCAGAATAGCCTGGACACTATGTCCTGTTGCTGGGGATGACAGAAGAAGGACCAAAACATTTTGTCTGTGGAGACTACCTTTTTTACATATATTCTGAGGTGTGCCTGCCTCTCCTGAAAACCTGGTGAGTTTTGGGCACGTACCCTTGATGCCAGCTCTTGGTAGCCCAGCTGGGGAGGTTGTAGTTCCGACCTGGCCAGGAGTCCTGGGCTGATTCACCGAAATGTGGCTGTAAGCCTGACCAGGACTTGTTTCAGTTCCATGCTCTTGTTCCCATGGACATTCCTTGGTCGAGGAAAAGACTTGATTCCTCCAAAGAGAAGGGGAGGTTGCTGTTGCTTTGGGCTGAGGAGAGCAGGGAGCAAGTAGGTATTTAGCTGGGCTGCTGGCTTGATCGGAAGGATAAACTTTTCCAAATGGCCATAAATGCTGGGTGCAGGACTTTTTTTCAGTATCAGAAAGGCACTGCATTGTTGGACTAAAGCCAAACCTGAAGGAAAGGACCTGCCTGGAAAGATGCTTTGTGTGGAGGAGGAGGTTTGTTTATAAATTGTTTTCAGTTCTGCTCTGCCTTTTAGAGTGAGTTTGAATTTTCTGTACTCAACAAAGTTTACGCATTTTAGATGTTCCTGTTTGAAGACTGGCTTTTGAGATCTAAACCCACTTCTGGTGTTTTGAGGTTGGTTGCAACAGAAAAGACCTGGGCAGAATCTGTCCAGAAACTTTGGTTAATTTGAGGTCCTATTTATAAACATGCATGCAGTAAGTCAAATAATCTTGGGTTGCTTCAAATTTTGGGTCTCTCATGTGCTTGTGCACATTCCTTTCAGGGCACTCAGAGTTAGAGGCAGAGCTGCGTTACACTCAGCAGAATAACTTTGGCAGAGAGTAATTTGAAATTTTTGCAGTGGAAACATGTTTTACTGATAAGTTGCCTCAAACAACAAGTGTCTTTGCAGAAGGGAGAAAATTGAGGCTTCAAGTTCTCTTCATTTGGAACTGGATTCGGTGAGGTGCACAACAGCCAATTTTCTTGAGTAAGGCTCAGCTACTTACACAGTTAGGAACTGCTGCCATAATTGTGGTGAATTCTCTGTCTTCTCCTGTTTCCAGTGTCAGTGTTGCATTTTGCTGTCTTGTACATAACAGATACTTCAGCAGTAAGGATAGATGTGCACTACTGTGGCAGCTGTAAACAGAGGTACGATAGACTTGAAATATGCTTGAATATCATTAATATGATTTCATGAAGATCAGTGCTTACAGAAATAGTTTAAGCCCCAGAAAATGTCTGCAGTGCTGCAAGGTTATTATCACATACTGTGATGTTCCTTAGGAGTCTCATTTGAAATATTTCAAGTCTACAGGCTGAATTCACCTCTTTTCATGTTCTCTGTTTTTATGCAGGCAATTGAACAAGATTACTTCTCACTTCACTCCTATAAATTCCTGGATCAGTTTGTTTTCATTTGGCTTTTGTATTTTTAAGGTGACCGTAATTCAGTTTTCATGTATGTAATACCAAATTTCACTTTTTAATTCAGTACTAGTCAGACTGAAAAAAAATGTTCTTGAGGAGGCAAGCAAGCAGCAAACCCTGATGTTTTTTCAGCATTTCTTGGTCTGGGGAGTGTCAGTTCCTTTTAACTTGCTTGGAATTCAGAGCTGTTACAGCACTCACACTTGGACACACTTTGAGATTGGTGGCTCAGGCCTTCCTAAAACCTGATGGAAATGCTGGATAATGCAGGAAAGAGTGAAAGATAAGCAGGAGCAGTTGAGAGATTTATTTAGAAGAAATGAAGAATCTACAGTAATATTTGGCATGGAAATCAGTAGTCTGCTTCATAAAGCTTGTAAAGTGCTATAGGAAAATAGCTGTTTACTAATAGCAGATACAAATCACAAGTGTATCGAAGTAAACTAGTCTAGAAATTATGAACACTAATCTTTATGCTTCATGGCACGAAGGCATGACATAACTTCCCATCTTTTCATAGTAAAGGTATATGTTTGGAGTGACACAGAAGGCAGGAACTACTGGTGGTGCCAAGAACCCCATCTAACATTTTGTGTGATCTCGTGTCACAACTGGTTATTTTGAGCCTGCCTAGTAAACTATTTTTATGGATCTTGTTTGACCAATAAAATTTTTATTGGTCTTTATTTTGTACATACCTTCATATATTTCTTAATTAAGTGTGATTTATAGATGAGACTTTTGGCATTGTTCAGTACTGTGTTCGAACAATTTTGGTGATCCATAGGTCACACTGCCACCAACTCTTCCAAGTCTTTGTCAATAAATTACTGCAAATCATTTTGGTTTACTGAATTTTCCTAGAAAAATGCTAAATTCTAGTGCTGAAGAAATGTTTCTGTCTGCTAGTTAGCCTATGGTCAGAATCTGGTTTCCTGATTCAATATGTGGCATTAAAAAAGCAAGAATATTGGGCATCTTGCTTTTTAAAAATGTAAACAGATTTGTTCATTTGATCAGACATGATTATACAAGTGTGAAAATACTTCATTAAAAATTTTCTTTTTAATTTCTTAGGGAGATGTGAGAGAAGCAGGATGCTGTAATCACACTTGTAGTCATAAGGGCAGAAACTAATAAAGCTAAAATGAACTTAATGTTTAATACTAAGTATTTTACTAGAAGAAAGGAATTATTTTCTGATGTGTGCTATTTTGGAGGTATTAAAGCTGAAAGATTTAGTTAAACATCAGCTGTTCAGAATTGCTGCATGGGGGAGAAATCAAATTGCACATCCCTCCAAGGCCAGCCTCTTTCATGTAATAGTTCAGACCTCTTCTGCTCCTTTGCTGTTGAAGCATTCTGTCCCAGTGAATGGCTAGAAAAAAGCATTTTGAGTTAACATTTAAAAACTTGGCATTCATCTTGTCCAGGAGGAAATGTAATTGCTAAAAATTTAATGTTAAGATTTTCCAGCTGAAAAAACAGCTGTTTAGTAATGAGAGATCTTGAAAATATGACAATAGGCACTAAACAATAACTTCACTATGGGGTCTTTCAAAGCGCTCTTCAATATATGTGCATTATCTGTATCTAGACTACATATTAACTTCACCCTTGGGTTGCTGAGCATAATCCAATTAGAGAAGCCAGCCATGTGATGTATGTTTTTACAATATGGCTAGCCAGTGAATAGTTCAACAGATAATTGATCACCTAGCCATGGGCTATGGCAGGGTCATATGAGAAGAAAAGATAATACAACCTTCTGGGACTTCGAGAGCAAGAATCATTGAGAAGAAGCATATGTTGGGCAGGGGTCTGCCACTGTGTCCTGCGAAGCGTAGCGAAACAACATGAATAAATCACGGAAAAGCAATGGGGTTGGAACCAAGTTAGAAGAGAGGAGGCAGAGTCGTTAGTCCTTCTTCTGTTTTAGGTGCCCCTTCCTTTTAGGCAGGCACATGCACTTCCTACTGCTTTCCTTGGGTTTTGTGTTCATGATTATCCCACATTAGTCAGTCAAGCTTCTGTGGTTGCAGTTGGTTGCTTGGACACCTGATTTATCATTGAATTTAGCCTGGATATCTGAATTTTCAAATCTGGGAGAGAAATTTGGAAAAGAAACAAAAAGTATTACTTACCTTTCAATATGTGAAGTCTGTAAGACATGTCTGTGTGAAAGGCCTTCTATACACAATACAAGTACTGTCTTGAAGACAGCCAAAACCATCACTCGACCTGTAAAATCTCACCAAAATGCTGCAGAAACCATTGTGGCGTGTCATAGCAAAAGCTGCTAGAGTATAAACGTGCCATGTGAATCAACAGTTGATGCAGCTTCAGGTGATGACAGGTAGCAAAACCAAGAAATGATGTGTGCTCAATCCTCTGCCCAGTTCCAGCACCTTAAAACCAGCAGCTGTTCCAGACAAATGACTTCTCCCTGGCACTAACTCCTGAGCCAGTGGTGCTGGCTGACATAAAGCTCAGTGGAGACACAAAACCTTGCTCGGTGGGGCTGCAGAAATGAATGTGATAGCAGAAGGCTGCTGTAACATCTCACTACATCATTTGGCTCAGACAAATAGCTAGAATGCAAGTGAAGAAAACAATCTTAGTTGTTTTGTGAAGTGTAGTTTCTATTGGAGAGCTTGGGTTTTAACACATAGCAGACTAATGTTGTAAATTTAAAAAAAAAAAAAAGTTTCTGTGGTTTATGTACATTTTTACCACATTAGTTTTCACTCATTCCCACTCTTCATGAGTCAGTTTGAGATGGTATACTCTGCTGCAAAGCTTAAAAACAGGTTTTTTCTTTGGCACTAGTACTTCACGAATCAGCCATCTGCTGCCAATAAGTCTATCTAGTTCTAGGAACACTAATAATTTCCTACAGTGAATAAACGTTGAAGATGAACTAATAGACTTTTCCAAAGTAAATTTAATTCTTTAGTACTTGAGACTAAAAATGTTGATTTATGGAAACTGCGAAGTATGTTCAAGAGAAAGAATTTAAATTTGTCTTAATAAGGAATTGGTTAAGCTGTAGAAGGTTTCACTTACATCTCATTACATCATATCATGTTGTGGGAGCAAAACAATAATTTAAAACTTATTAAGCAAGATTATATTTTGCCATGCTGGGATTTCTTTCCCCGCATGAGTACAGTTTGTTCCATGCATCTCTGTTTCCACAAGTCAGACTGGCAGTTTGTTGCTGTTACCAAATTCTCTAAAGAACCTAAAAGAATTATCTTCTCCCTGGTTCTTCACAGCTGCAAGCCCACAGCTCCCACCAGAGCTGGGACACCAGCTCCTGCAGGATATCAGTAGCTTCCAGCTGCCCCTAGCCAATATTGGTGCTTGAAAAAAAGCTCCAGGGAAAACAGTCTTGCTCCCATTTATTTTTTCAGGGCCTGTAGGGTTCTAGTGTCATAATGCAGCAAAGTCCTACTTAGTTATCTCCTCTTTTTGTCTACTTGCTTTTGACCCTACGCAGCTGACCAGCCTCTTGGCTCCCAAGTGTGCTCAGAAGTGTCCCAGGGGATCTGGGGGAACAAGATGCTGAACTTGCTGTAAGCTTCATCACAGTCTGGAGTTGGATCACCCCCCTGCAGAAATCCCTGTGGAGAACCTGTCCTGGGAGCATACACGCAACCTCCCTCTCTTGTGCCGGAAAATTGAGCAGACAGCACAGCAGCTGCTGGCTCCTCCTCAAGCATGGGGCCACTGGCTTCCCTTTTGCATGCCTTTGGCTGTCTGCTGAATAGCGTGCGTGCTCAGGAACTGAAGAGCTGGGTTGTGTATGCTCTTCAGCCCAAGAAACAGGTACCTGTCGCACCTGCACGCTGGAGAGGTGACCTAGCCCTCAGGCTGCAAGGGTTACCAGGGGACAGTGCGAGGGTCCAACCCAGCTGTAGAGAAGGGGCCAGTTCATATCCTAGAGTAGAAGATCTAGGGGCCAGAAGGCAGGAGGGAGCCAGGCTGTTAGCCAAGGCTGCAGTATTCACCTGAAAGTAGGAGACACATTCCTTATTTCCATTTCCTGGATTATTATTCACTTTCTGCTTTGCTAAGTTTCTGCTTAATATAAAATGCAGATTGCAAGCAGCCTGAAAGTGCTTGATGTGGGGCACGTACTCCAAGGTTCCCAGGCTGTGGGAGCGGCTTTGCCCTGCCTGAAGTTAGCTCTGTGGGGCTTTCCTCATGGCCTTTCAGGGTGCCCTCCACTCCTTGTCTGGCGAGGAGGTGTAGGTGCCTGGTCTAGGCCCTCCGGCTTTGTCTGACTGAGTCTTCTGTAGTTGGATGCTCCTGCAGCATGACCCACCTGACCCATGCTGGATGCCTACTGCAGGGCAAGATGCATCACAGTGGCTGTTTCTCTCCCCTGAGTATGAAGAGAACCTGTACATGTTGAGAAGTAGGTGCGATGACTCCCATCCTGCCGGCCTATTTTGAAAGATGCGTGCCTGAAGTATATGGCCTTCATTTGGATTAATTGCTGATTTAATTTCTTCCGGTTTTAGATGAACTGTGGCATCATAGTTCAACACACCATCTTTCTGGGGCTGGAACCCCAGCATAATTACATACTTCTGGTGAAGCCAATGGCCCAGCAGCCAGCTCTCTGAGGAAACTCTACGGCTGGAAAGAGTAATAGTATTAAGGGCTTCACTGTAAATAGTGTATTATAATAAACACTTTGAAACTTGTTCAGCAATTTTTACTTATGACAAATGACAAGTTCATTGTATGGTGTTTTTGATCTTGTTACTTATTTTAGCTCTCATCCTTTGGAACAGCTTAATTGTGCATCATATGGAAATTGAAGTCTGAATAGTCTTTCAATATAAGGATTTTACAAAACATACGTGGAGAATAAAACTTGCATCCCTCTGTTGACTGACACTTCAGGAATGCAAAAAATAAAGACTTACTATGGCTAAAATTACCTATGGGTTTTTTTGAGTGGTGGTGTTTGTATCTGTGCATATTAACAGAAATTTTGCTGTGTAATGTTCGTATTCAGCCTGGGATCTGGAAATGAAATTGTTCTTTCTCGCTTCTGTGTCCTTACTGTGAATGAAGAGCCTGTGGCAGAATTTAGTTTGATGCAATTGATGTAAAAACCCAAGCTGAGTCTGACTCTTGTTTGAAAAGGCAGGTGAACTCCAGTGCTTAAAAAACAGGCAAATAATAAGGGAAAAGCCTTGGCTTGGGCAGTGCAGGAAGAAAAGAAAGAATAGCTTCTTGCCTCAAATTCAGCCACCAGCGAGAAGTCAGTGATTCAGTCTGCAAATTTGGATTATTGGTTAGAGGCAGGCTATTTCAATACCAAGCTTTATATTTTGGGACAGTCTAATTCAAGTTAAAATGCTTGTTTTTATAGATGGAGTTAGCAGTAGCACCACTGTGTCGGCGAGTCTCTGACCTGGGAAAATCTTACAGACAGCTGAGGTCGTTCAGGTGAGTTGCAGTCACAGGAACTAGCATTTGGCAGTATGACCCAACTGCATTTCAAAACTGGTTTATTACCTCCTGTTAGTTCTGATTGAACTGAGAGCTTTTTTGGAAACACCTACCTGCAAATTAGAAATAGATTAAAGTTCTTTTAAATTTTATGCAGAGTATAACTATGATTTAACAATCTTTGTCATGCAAATGTTGGCCAAATTGTACTTTTTTTGTGTTGCTTTCAGTGCAACTTCTGTATGACAGTGAATTCTAGAGTTACCTGAAGTGTTTTCACTGCAATATATAATCTACAGTCCTGTGTTGCTTAATTACAACAGGAAACTTCAGGAAAATTTTACAAACTGAACCTGTGTTGAAAATCTAAGATACAGGCTAATGGAAAAAAAATCAGATGATTGTATCCTAACACAATATTGCTACCATATAGGCATTTTTTCTAATGCATAAGATAAGCTTTTTCTTCCTTTCACAAGTATGTTATTACATTTTTCCAGACCACTGCTGTTCCAGACCAGTGAGCATATTGCCAGTAGCCCAGCTCTGGGAGAGGTTATTCCATTCAGCATTATTCTTCAGTTCCTATTTACAAGAGCACCACCAGAGTTAAAATCACCCTTCCAGGTAATACATCAACCTGTCTTTCCTTTTGAGATGTCCTAAGAAGCAATGAACAGTGTAGTGTGCCCTAGTTATTTTAATTAAGAAGTATTCAAGCTCATACTTTATATGATTTCTTAGCTTTTGTTTTTATTGTGGCAAAGCTGTAATGGTCATTGACTTCATAGTTTGCTTCATTAACAATAGGAAGAACATAACCTGTTTTTAAACAGACTCGCAATTCTTTAGTATTCTGTCAGCTCATAGAAGAAATTGCAGGTCTTATCCCAGACTGCAAATTGCCTGTAAGACGTAGGAAATTGCCTGCTTGGGTAAGACATAGGAAATCTAGATTCAAACCCCTGTCAGAACTGGCCAAATGGCTGATGGAGGAGCTCATCTCTGAGCTCCCAAATAACACACTGGGCTATTTCTCTTAATTGTCTCCAAGTCCATAACTCATTCTGCATCCCTGCAGTATTGAGAGCGCCTCATGATGCCTTCATTTATGTAATCTTTGATTTTGAAATTGTTGTGTGTTTCCTTTCTCACATTCATGTGTAATTGGTGTTTGTGTTTCTCTCTATCAGAGGGCTGAGTGGTCCATTGCCCGCTACTCCCAGTGGCTTGATGATCATCCATCTGAAAAGGACAGACTTGCTCTCATACGGTAAAAATCATGCTTCTTTCTTCTCTACATTTATGGTAATGGAGCAGTAACTCATCTGCACACAAGGACTGTTCTTGAAAAGCAGAAAAAGTGTGCTATAGGAGATGTATTATAAATGCCATTACCCTCTCTCCCCTCACAGGATGAGTTGCAAAAAGGGAGAATATATATAAACTGAACATTCCCCTCCACCCCCTGTACCCAAACTCCACAGTGCCTTTGGAGGGAGCACATAATCCTCTTGCACAAGAAGGAAACCATGCACAATGATGGTTTAAACTAATACTATGTTTTAGCAAAACTGCCTCTCTCAACTGTTAGAAAGTGGCAGATACAGCTGTCCTGTCTTCTGTAGCAGGCAAGAGAAGCTTTGTAGCAGGCAAGAGAAGCTTTGGGAGCTTAAGCAATGAAAATGTAGGTAGGAATTTAAAATTGGAAGGCCCTTGTTATTCTTCAGGAAATCAGTTTGGGATCTTTAGGGAGTGATAGTTACATCAGATTTTAAAAATTTAAATAGGATACATGACTTTATAGCTAAATACTATTTTACGACTTTAAAATGTTATGAAGATTCTTGGTGTTCAAAACAAGCAGATTTTTAAAGTATGTTGGAGAGAACAGATGTGTTGTATGAGCATGACAGAGCCAGCCTGAGGATCCTCAGTATTCAAGGCACAGATGGTCGTTTGGCTCTTAATGCCTCAACTCTTCCAGTCATCTTCTCAGTGTCATGTCCTGACCTTGGTGTCACCCACTCCAGTGGCATGGGAAGGGCTGTCACACATGGCTGCACCAGGCTCACTCTGGTCTGGGAGCCAGCTCTGTCCTTGAACTTCTGCACGTGGATGTTGCCAGCTTTTGCTGAAATCATAAAAGCTGACTTTTAAGTCCAGCCAGCAGTGGCTGTGCTTGAGAAAATTGATCTTTGTCTGTCTGCACTTTTAAGCGGCCAAGAGGAGTCTGTTCTGAATATTTACAGTTCTGGAAGCTGACAGCACCATACAGTCCAGTGTACTGCTTGGGCCAGTTAAGGAAATTCTGTTTGATCCCCAGTACGTGTTAGTAGGATTTATTTCCAAAATTCTAAAATGAAAACTGTGTCTCTTCATATGTGTATTAGAAGATTTTTTGAAAATCATGCATGTTGTTAGTCTAGGTGGGCTACGAAGTGAGGTTTTCCTGACTCTCCAGCCATGACACTTTGCATTGCAGGGGAATAGATAATAAGTGCAGGGCTTATACAGCTGTATATGTAAATTATGAATATTTTGATTGTAATTTCTGTCCTGATAGTACTGGCAAAACTGACAGTATTGAATTTCAGATGTGTTAGGGAAAGCCAAGAATGCAAATCATTTGAGAACTGACAGGATTTTGTTCTCTTCAATCGTGTTACACAAATTTGAAAATGCCGTCCTTAAACTAGAACACATTTCTGCCTTTGCTTGCAATTAAATTTCATCCAGACTGATTCAGTTAATGGGCTTGCTGGTGGTCATGTTCAGACACTGATAAATTGCTCTGACCATGGAGGTATTACAGGACAAGCCTCGGGACAACACTTTTGGTCAGAGAGGGTGTCATCCATTTAGACCAAGTGGCGCAGCTGGAATACTTAAGCTTTTAATTTCAGTGAATCCTTTATTAATTTTGCATGAGATACCACTGTTAAAATATTTTAACTTTGTAATCTCAAGCATATGCTGCTGTGAGGTCATCACTTGGCAAGGTTATCACTTGAGAATTTTACAGACTATGGTCCTTTTGATTTGCACTGTGGAATGCTGGGACATTGCTTGGACATCCATCCTCCCAGGGCATGGAGAGGGCAGCTTTGAAGATCTACCCTTCCCAAAGGCCTCTGTTGGCACTCCAGTGGCTCTTCCTTATTCTTAGTATGCCAGATCAAGGCTGTTTGTCACTGCCCGTGCTTGACTGCTTCTCCATCCATCCCCAGGCCCACTGCTGACAGACGACACTCATGAAGCTTTGCTGAGCCACAAGAATTAACTACACTGGATTTGTCCAGCAGTCTCTTACCTCAGGTGGTTTGCTTGGCAGCATGTGCAGCACTGCATGTCTGGGAGCAAAGAGTTGTGGGTAGCTGACCAGTGCTTGAATGCAGTGAGGGAAGGGGATGGTTTTCCTTGGCCACCTCTATAGGCATTGCTGTATCCATTCACCGTTTTACCATCTCCTCTCATGCCAGTTGGTCATTTCTAAATAGGCCAGTTATCTGTACACAAGGCTGTCAAGCCAATGTCAGTCACTAAGACAACCATGTTCCACTTGGATTTTCTTTAATACTCTACTGGAAGATTTCTGAGCCTGCTCTTCATGAGTCTCATATGAACCTAAGTTGAACTACAGGCGTTTTGCTCATTTGTCTGGAGTCTTTTATCAGTCACTCTCTTCAAGCTTTTCCACCTGCAACTGTTCAGCTCTGCTAATTGAACCTTGGATGTTTCGAGCCTTCAGATCCCTAACCACTGGTCTACATCAGATTATATTTGTTTGCTGCAGATTTGCAAATGGTAAATTTCTGCAACTTCCCTTTGTAATGACAGTGCAATTACTCTACAGTCCTGCTGCTTAGATATTAATTTACTTGTGTTATCAGAAGCCTTACAGCTTCATATTAAAGCTAATTGCAGTCCTCCTCCTCCTCTGTAGATCTTAAACACTTCATTTGCAGCATGGTGTTGATGTTATGAATTAGTAGCATTCTGAGCATCTTTGTGCATTTCCTTCTGCTTGTATTCAGCATGATGGGTGGGATTTACCTGGCCAGAGGTATATTAGTTAGACTCCCTTTATAGTCAACAGAGAGAAACAGGCAATGCTTGGGCTGATTCATCTCATCCTGAAGTAGGTACCTAAAGTAGGTCAGTTGCGTTGTGTCCTGAAAGCTCCATTTTCTGTGTGCAGTGAAGGGAGCGTGGGCCGGGGCACAGGAGCTCTCACAGACAGGCAGCTGCCCTGCGGCATTGAGAGGTAGGTGAGGTGACCCTGCTGCAGGCTTCCTCCCGGAGCTGGGCTTGTGTTGAAAGGCAGCCAGGGAACTTGTTTTCTCCTTTTTAAATTAAGTTTTAAAACTCAACCTTTCTTTCATAAGATAAATCCTGTTAGATGTGGCAGGATTTGAGCCAGCCTGAAGGACGGTTCACCCACTCCAGGGCCCGATTCACATCTTTTACGGTTCAAGCGTGGGTAAACTCCCCTTATTTGAGTTCGCTGTTGCAGAGCAGAGTTGAAAGCCAGGCCCGGTGGAGGGTTCATTTTCCTAACAAGCTCTCGTCCTGAGCCGGAGGGCAGCTCCGACCACTGGCCTGCCGGGGGCGGGGCCACGGGCCGCT
>NW_008627611.1:0-24632 GCF_000691845.1 Merops nubicus
GCCAGGGCTGCTGATTCCTGTGCCAGGCTTCTCCCGGTCTCGCCGCCTCCGCAGCAGGGGTGGCTGTGGGATGCTCAGCGCTGGTCCCTGAGCCAGGCAGGGGGAGCAGGATGGGTGCAGGGCTGTGTGGTGACAGGCTCTGCATCCTCCTGTCACATCCCTGCTGGAGTGTCACCCCCTGAAGCCCGTGGGGCCCCTCTCTAGAGGGGCTACAGCAGAGCAAACGCCCCGTGCCCGCCGGGCTGGCACCTCAGCTGGGCACTGGGCTGCAGGGGGGGTTGTGCTGCTGAGGCCCCCAACGACTCAAATCTGTCAAAATGATGATTTTGACCTTGACTCCCAGCAGACTCCACCATGGCAGCAGAGCCTTGCCCTCCAGACCCTTCTTTTTTGGCAGGCACCAGGCCTTTGAGGGATTTCTTCTGTGCTTGCCTGTGGGTTTTGTGTTTTCCCAGGTTCACTGCAACCCCTGGAGCTCCCCTGGGCTGGGTAATAACTGCTCCCCCTGAGGCAGAACCCCTGGGGGTGTGGTTGGAACCCTCCAAAGTGAAATCTTATCATCTGAAGCCTTGTTCTTTTATTGCATCCCATGCTTGTCATCTCTGCCCCTCAGAACACGTGTGGGGTCATTTCAGAAGGTGCCTACGTGGAATTGTGTCCAAAGATCAGCAGGTCAACCTTTGGGATGGAGGCTGGGGAGCAGAAGAGGAAGAGAAAAGGAGATTGGGGGAGAAGTGGTAGGAAAATGATGGCTGTGAGGTGGGGAGGAGAAGCTGGGGTGCAGCTCCAGCAGCCTCAAATCCTCCAAACTGGGACTGGCAAACTCAAGCTTGGCCTGGAGGCTGCAGCTCCCTCAGGTTAAAAATGGCAAAACACAGAGTGATCTTTTGTCTTGGTGTCTCTCCTGGAGGGACAGAGACTTGGTGGTGGAGGTTAGAGGCAATTAAAAGCGTGGTCGTGGCTTTGGCACTTGAAAATGAGTGAAGGGAAGGAACTGTTGATTTTTTGGGGCCTTGTTCAGCCTGTAGGTTTTCTTTTTAACTCTGAATATTTGAATTTTGTGTTGAATTGTGGGGGTTTAACTGAGACAAGGAACTAAACTAGAAGGAGTTTAGCAGGGGGGTGCAGATACAATCAGGAGATTTCTTCCTGTGACCTGTGGCATTGGTTACACCTGAAGAATCCTGAAAACTGAAACAAAGGCTTTAAACACCATTTAGAGCTGCCACAGGGGCAGGGTATAAACCCCAGCCCTTTAATTTTCTTCTCTGATATATATTTTCTTCAGTTGTGCAGAGATCCAAGAGCAGAACCTCAGTCATGGGAAGGAAACCTCCTCCCTGCTGGTGGATTGTTCAGGTCCTGGGTAGAGAAATGAGCTGTAGGCAGCTTGCAGAACCTGAAGGGTGAATGGAAGAGAGACAGCCTGAGAAATCAAGTCCTGCCTTTGGATAAATAAACACCAGGCTGCTTGCTTTACATCCCAGGAAAACGGGTCAGTTCTGGGCCTTCAAATGAGCAACAACAGAAGGAAAATGGTGAATTAGGGATAAAAGAAGCTTTGAGTGTTTCTTCCTCAGAATCCTCTGGGCTCAGGTCTGCAGTTAAAAGCATTTGTAGCAAAACCCCAAAGAAATCCCACTGAAATGCCTCAATTTCAGTCTAGAGAAGCCATAATTAACTTTATTCCCTCCTTTTTGATCAAATGGCTGCTGATGTCAGCTCGGGGTCTTGCTTGATGGAAAGTCAATAGAAATATGAGGTGGGGGGAGCCTCAGAAACCAGATTCCTTCAGGAGCAGCCTCTGCCAGCCAAAAAAGCCACAGACTGCCAGAGGGAAGAATTGTTTGTGTTTTTTGTTGCAACAGTAGTGTGCCCAGGGGGCCAAGAAGGCCACCAGCATCCTGGCTTGGGCCAGCACTGGTGTGGCCAGCAGGAGCAGGGCAGGGATCGTCCCCCTGGGCTGGGCACTGGGGAGGCTGCCCCTCCAATCCTGGGGGCAGTTTTGGGCCCCTCCCTCCCAGAAGGCCCTTGAGGGGCTGGAGCGTGGGCAGAGAAGGGCAACGGAGCTGCTGGGGAAGGGTCTAGAGCCCAAGTGTGGGGAGGAGCAGCTGAGGGAGCTGGGGGTGCTGAGCCTGGAGCAAAGGAGGCTCAGGGGAGACCTTCTGGCTCTGCACAGCTCCACGGATCAAGGGACTAGGCCCCAAGGGGCCTCAAGTTGCCCCAGGGGAGGTTGAGGTTGGATTTTGGGAGCAATTTCTTGCCCTGGAGGGCTGTGGAGGCCTGTGCCAGGCTGCCCAGGGCAGTGGTGGAGTCCCCACCCCTGGAGGGGTTTCCAAGCCGTGGAGATGTGGGGTGAGGGACACGGGGCAGTGGGGACCTGGTTGGAGTTGATGATCTCAGAGGTCTTTTTCCACCCAAAATATTCCTGGATCCCTCCTTGCCTTCTGCCCTTTACCCCAGTTCATCACCCCCACACCTCAGCACAGCCTCTGAGGCAGCCAAGGGAAAGCTGAAGAAATCCAAGGGGCAAACATCTTCATTTCTATCACATCCTTCATCTCGTGAAGCTGAGTGCTTGCTAAAAGCACACTGAAAGTAATAACACCTCCTGCACCTGAACCAAACCTTCAAGAGAATCAACAGCTTCCTCCATGACTTGAAGACAAAACCAGATTTTATTAGCAACCCTTGAAGTCTCCCAGGCTGAGAGCAGACACCCAGACTGAGGAGGGGCTCCGTGCTAGTGAGGAGCAGGACAATTACAGCAGGTTAGTGTTCAAGTCATTTCCATTAATTCTTCACTGGTTGATGTGAAATGCTGGAAATTATGGCAGTAAAATCTCCTCCCAGCCTGGAGAGCGTTGGGGTTTGTTATTAGAAACCCCAAATCCACAGCAGGCACGTTGGTGCCTCCTGCAAACCACACAAGTCCTTGTAGCTGATGCTGAGAAGACTCCAAGCAGCTTCCCCCACCTCCAGAAACACAAAAGCTGTGGAGAAAACACCAAATCTGAGTCAGGAAGCTGCCAGGGAGCTCCGAGGTGAGCAGACACTCATGTGAAGCTCCTCTCCTGAGTTGGCTCCTGAGTGTTTTTTTGGGAGCAGGCCATTCCCTGGGCTTGCTCACATCACTTCAGGACTAAACATCCATCTCTTTGCTTCACCTCTGTGAAGCAGATAACAAGCAAAGCTTCCTATCTGTCAGAGGAGAGCATGTGCAAACCTCTATTTTTAAATCCTTGCTGGTGGATTGAAGGCTGCAGTGAAGTGGTTCAGCAGTTTTGGGTAGCTAAACTCATTTTTTCAACTGACTTTCCTCTTCTGACACTCATGAAAAATGCAACTGGCTGCCTCTTGAAGGCTCTGGCAGGAGGAAAAAAGAAAGAATAGAAAAATACCTGGAGTTCCAACAATGCCACCCCTGCAAGGTCAGGTGGAGTCAGCAGCCTTCAAACAGTTCCCACAGCAAACAGCTAAAACAATGCTCTGAGGAGAACATTAAGGCTGGAATGCTGACCCAAAAGAAAGAATCCCAGGATTAAGGTCCTTCCCTCAGCCTGAAGTTGCATATGCTGCAAGTGAAACGTGCCCACACCTGCCTTCAGAAGAACCTCTCCCCATCAGTGGTCAGCACACGGTTACAGGGCTGGACTTGGCTGCTGGGAAGCTCCAGAAGGCCTGGATTAGGAGGCAGGAGAGTTCAAGGGGTGGGGGTTCAGCTGTGAAATGCTGCCCCACGTAGTTAAATTCCACGTTTGGCTCTGCCAGGGTTGCTGTAGGCAAGTCTACACAGGCAGGAGCAGACAGAGTGGAGCTGGGGCTGGGTGGAGAGCAGCCAGCTCTGGTCCAGAAGCTGCTCGGTGTTGGCAGGAGCACAGCACTGAGCTGATGCCTCCCAAGGAGGAGAAGATGTGGAGTGACTCAGATCTTGGTGGGTGCAGAGCAAACGTGGGGTTGCTGCATCTGTTTGGGCACGTCTTGAGCAGTGCTAGGCAAGACACCCCCAGTGAGTGTCCCACAGCTGACCAGGAGCTGGAGGATCATCAGCTTCTCACAGCTTGTGATCCAGAACTGGGCACTTCCAGCTCCAACTGGAGCCAGCAGGAACTACACCTTGATTGGAGAGTGTTAAGAGTTGGGGTTGTCAGCCTGGAGAGGTGAAGGCTCCAGGGAGACCTTCTGGTGGCCTTCTAGGACTTCAGGGGGCCTGTCAGGAAGCTGGGGAGAGATTTTGAGGAGGGGCTGTTTGGACAGGACAAGGGGGGATGGTTTGAAACTGAAAGAGGGAGATTTAGGCTGGATCATAGAACCATAGTTTGGGTGGGAAGGGACCTTAAAGGTCATCTAGTTCCAACCCCCTGCCATGGGCAGGGACACCTCCCACTAGAGCAGGTTGCTCAGAGCCCCATCCAGCCTGGGCTTGACCACATCAGTGATGGAGCATCCACAGCTTCCCTGGGCAACCTGGGCCAGGGTCTCACCACCCTCAGAGTGAAGAATTTCTTCCCAATTTCTCATCTGAACCTCTCCTCTTGCAGTTTGAAGCCATTAATCACTTCTTGGACATCTGCTAACCAAAGGCACTGGCAGGTGTTGCCAGCCCTGAGCCCCATTTCCCCAAGGAGGAGCTATCTTGTGCACTCATCTATGCAGGTTCTGATCCATCTGATTCCTCCCTGGCCACCTGAGTTGGAGGACACAGAAAATGGGCTTTTGGTGGGACACTGTGACGTGGTTGATCTCTGTGGGAGCCTCTGTTGTTCGTGGGAACACAGTGAGAGGAGCCCCTTGAGAGAGCAGCACAAACCCCATCTCAGAGGCTTCCCAGGTTTGAGTCAGTTGGGGCTCTGCTGGGAGGTTTTCTGGAGCTGAGGACCCTGCATCTACCTGATTTCTGGTGGGGTACCAGAAATGGTGGAAAAAATTCTCTTTCTGCTGCCCCTTGTGAAGCTAATGCAGGATCATGTGTGACTTGAGAGAAAACAGCCCTCAGGGTAGGTCACCAAGGGTCAGGCTTTGCTGCTCCTTGGTTTGCCTTTGGGGAAAAAGCTCTGGGGTTGGGATATTTCAAGTTGAGAGAAATGTGACATCTTCTGGGCTTTCCAGGGGTAAGAAATGGAGCTTCACCCCCTTGTACCCAGGACAGGGTCTGTACAGATATAAATACTGTAGGGCCAGGAGAAATACTGGTGAGCAGAGGTGGTGAGGGGGAGAAAAAGGAAATCAGGAGAGAATATTGTGGATTTTAACAGGGAGAAAAATTGTCTTCACTAGGTAGGTGCCTGTGGAAGGCTTGAGTCTCCCATTGCTCCCTCAACTCCCTGACAGGAGCCTGGAGCCAGGGGGGGGTCGGGCTCTGCTCCCAAGGGACAAGGGACAGGAGAAGAGGGAACAGCCTCAAGTTGCCCCAGGGGAGGTTGAGGTTGGATTTTGGGAACAATTTCTTGCCCTGGAGGGCTGTGGAGGCCTGTGCCAGGCTGCCCAGGGCAGTGGTGGAGTCCCCACCCCTGGAGGGGTTTCCAAGCCGTGGAGATGTGGGGTGAGGGACACGGGGCAGTGGGGACCTGGCAGTGCTGGGGAAGGGTTGGGCTCCAGGATCTGAAAGTTCTTCTGGAACCTAAATGACTCTGTGATCCAGAGGAGTCCTGCTTTCCAAATCCTTGTGGATCCTTGTGGATCCTTGTGGATCCCAGAGTGACTTGGAGCAGGGGTTCCACCCTCGTGTGCCAGGTCTCTGACTTGTCCTACCCCAAGATGCTGGTGGTTGAGTTGCTCAGGGACTGCAGATGGGCCAGTGTAGAGTCTGTCTTCCCAGAACTAACTCTGTTGGTGCACCATGACTAATCTTCTAGACCTGAAGCCCCGAAGGAACACTCAAATGGCTCTTGGGGAGTTTCTTTGTCTGGACTTTGCTCATTACAGCTGCTTTGCCAGCCACGCCGTGCCAGTGGGCAGAGGAGAAACTTAGAAGATTCTGAAGACAGACTGAGAGAGATGGGGCTGTTCAGTCTGGAGAAGAGAAGGCTCCGAGGTGACCTTATTGTGGCCTTCCAGTATCTTAGGGGGGCTACAAGAAAGCTGGGGAGGGACTTTTTAGGATATTGAGCAACAATAGGACTAGGGGGGAATGGGGCAAAGCTGGAAGTGGGCAGATTCAGGCTGGATGTGAGGAAGAAGTTCTTCCCCAGGAGAGTGGTGAGACCCTGGAATGGGTTGCCCAGGGAGGTGGTTGAGGCCCCATCCCTGGGGGTCTTTAAGGCCAGGCTGGAGGAGGCTCTGGGCAGCCTGATCTAGTGGGAGGTGTCCCTGCTCATGGCAGAGGGGTTGGAACTGGGGGATCCTTGTGGTCCCTTCCAGCCCTGACAGATTCTGATCTGTTTGAGCAGAGGACTTTAGAGCCCTAATGGCTCAAGGGTTGGACTTGATGATCTTGGAGGTCCCTTCCAACCTAAAGGATTCTATGATTCTAAGTCTCCAACCTCTTCCTACAGCTCATAGACTCTCATGCCAAACTTTCCCTGCTTGATCCTCCAGGATTTCTGTGTTGGTTTCTTCTCTCAACACCCAGGAGTAATTCTTTTGGCACCTTCGACTTCTTGATAGGGTTGGACTTTATTTTTATTTTCAGAAGAAAATTGAGGAGACCATCCTTGACTAAATAAAACTGAGGAGACTGACTAAACAAAGCAGTGTTTAATTTTGGTCCTGTTCTGGTTGGGCTGATCCATGAGTTCCACGTGGGTAAGAGTGACAGAGCCCTTGCTGGAGATGGATCCAGAAGAAACAGTTCCTGGAACAAATCAGTTTGGGGCTTTTTTTTTTTCCCCCCCCTTTTCACATCAACATCCTCTGCAATAATCCAGCCTTTTAAGTTGGTTTAAATTGGGTTATTCAGCGTTAATGTTATGCAAGATTCCTGATTAGTGGTGTGGAGTTGTGAGACTACTTGGAGAGGATGGAATTAAAGTAACCCTGGCAACCATTGTCATTAAAATGGGCTTCCTCAGGCAGGGGTTGGGGTGTCCTGTGCACACATTGCCTCCATTCATTCCTGCCCTGGGCCACCACAGGTTATGTAAAACCTCGAGTGGGAAAAACCCTCAGTGACCTGTCAGAGTTCCAGTGCAGCTTTTGTCAGCATCAGCCCCTCCACTGCCTGGCTCTGGAAGCAAAACCTGCTCCTGCCCTCCCAGCACGGCCAGGAAAATGGTGTGAGGGCTGGAACCCCTCTGCTGGGAGCCCAGCAGGAGAGAGTTGGGCTGGGGCAGCTGAGAGGAGAAGGCTCCAGCTGGGGAGACCTGGTGGCGTTTCAGGACTTAAAAGAAAGCTGGGGACAGACTTTTGAGCAGGGGCTGTTGGGACAGGACAAGGGGGGATGGTTTGAAACTCAGAGAGGGAGATTTAGACCAGAGAGAAGGAAGAAATTTTGGAATCTGAGGGTGTTGAGCCCCTGGCCCAGGCTGCCCAGAGAGGTGGTCACTGCCCCATCCCTGGCACCATCCCAGGGGAGGTTGAGGGCTCTGAGCAACCTGCTCTAGTTGGGGCTGTCCCTGCAACTAGATGTTGGAACTAGAGGACTTTGAAAGGTCTTTTCCCACCCAAACCATTCTCTGTGATTCAGATTCATTCCCTAAACGTTTGTTTCTGCAATATTTGAACTCTGGGGCACAGATGCTGTCGTGGGGCAGATTTTGGCCAGCCCTCGAGCTCCCTGAGGGCTCCTGACGGCGCGTGTGTGGGTCGTGGGAACTCTTCCTTCCTGGTGCCTTTAGGTTGTGTGCAGAATCAGTTCCTAGAATTCAGGCTAATTAATCCAACTTTTGGCTCTGGTAAAAATACCCAATTAACAGCGTGGTTCAGTGCTTTGCTGAGTTTGGCTGCTTCAGATGGTTACAGGACTGGAAAGCTGAGAGGCACAGCGCTGGAGAAATCCTTAAATGTCAAAGTTGAGGTAAAATCTGGTATTTGTGAGAGTTTTCAGTTAAACTTTGGCAAAGTTGTGCTCTCCAAACCCAGAGCTTTGTTCCTGGTTTTTGTTAACCTGTTGTTTATGTGGATCTTGTGTTATTTTGAAGTGGAAAGTCACCCAGAGGTTTCTCTCCATGCATTCGGCAGAGCCTGTTCATTCACTCTTTGCATTGACCCAAATTCCCCACTGGTCACTCGTGGTTCATCTTCAAATGTTCTTCTATTTCTGGAACAACTGTTTTGCTAGTCTGCCAAAACCAGACGATTTCCAAACAGATAAAAGGCACCTTGGTCAGTATCTGGAGGAAAAGAGGCAAGGAGAGGAAAAAGAGAGGGTGGAAATGGAATTTTTGTTTCTTTTCTGGGTTGCCACCCTTGACCATTTGCTGTTTTTGGGATGTTGGTTTGCACTTCTCTGGCTGTCTAGATGTTGAGTAGGAGGAGAAGGTTTTGGAGATCCTCTCTCCTTGGATCTTTAGAGGAGTTGTTGCAGACTGAAAATGAAGTGAAACAGGAGCAAGTCTTGTGAGGAGCAGCTGAGGGAGCTGGGGGTGCTGAGCCTGGAGCAAAGGAGGCTCAGGGGAGACCTTCTGGCTCGGCACAGCTCCTGACAGGAGCCTGGAGCCAGGGGGGGGCCGGGCTCTGCTCCCAAGGGACAAGGGACAGGACAAGAGGAAAGGGCCTCAGGTTGCCCCAGGGGAGGTTGAGGTTGGATTTTGGGACCAATTTCCTGCCCTGGAGGGCTGTGGAGGCCTGTGCCAGGCTGCCCAGGGCAGTGGTGGCGTCCCCACCCCTGGAGGGGTTTCCAAGCCGTGGAGATGTGGGGTGAGGGACACGGGGCAGTGGGGACCTGGCAGGGCTGGGGGGGGGTTGGACTGGGTCTGGAAGGATCCAAGCAGAAGGATTCTGTGACTCTGGGATGTTTCCTCTGACTCTGGCCCTGCTGTGGCTGGGAGGACAGGAGCCTGTCGTGTGCTTCTGTTGGGATCTGCTCCTGAGGGACGTGGAGACACCATAAGGACACGACAATGAAGCTGCCATGGCCAGGAGATGCTGCACACACCAACTCTATTTTGTAAACACCTTCCGTACAGACTGGAGCCCATAATGTTTAAACTGAATGCAGTCCAAATGGATACAGCAGTGGGAGTAAAAAAGAAAAGGAGGAAGAAAAAAAAAACCCTCTAAACTAGTTGCAGATCTTGCTTGGAATTCTTATGCTGCTGGAGAGGCAGAGGAGAAGTCCAGAAGAGCCATCTGTGTAGTGAAGGCTGCTGTAGAAGTTGCTGGCTTGTGGGGGGGGGAGGGGGGAAGGGGAGGGAGCTCTCCAGGGAGTCTTCAGCCACGGGAAGGATCTGGAACTGAGAAGCAATGAAAGGATGAGGGACGTTCTGTAGATGGAGGTGTTGGTGTGGTTGCAGTCTGTGCCCACCCCAGGGTGGGTGGCAGGGGAGGCTGTGGTGACAGCAGAGCAGGGCTCTGGGCTGCAGTCTTGGTGCTCTGGCTGTGCTCCTCTGCCCCCTGGGTGACTGCTGCTGGTGTCAGACAGCCTGTCTGGAGCTGTGGTGTGGTGGAGTGGCACTGGAGATCTGCCGTAGGGCAGGAGCCTTCAGGAGGGAGCTGGAGAGCTGGCACAAAGGAGGAGGAGGAGGAGGAGGAGGAGGAGGAGAAATGTTTTCCCTTCCAGCAGGTCTGCGTTCCAGAGGTGAGCACATCCTGCTGCCGAGAGAGGAGCAGATGAGTGGGTGCCAAATGGGTCCTTCTGAGTGGAAACAAAGCCCCGGAGCTCTGCTCTCTGAAGGTTGTGTCTCTGCTCATCTAGTTTTTAAAACTGTTTCTGTGGTTACGGGAGCAAAGAGGATCAGACAAAGGCAGTGCACGTAAGAGAGCCCCGCAGGCTCATTGGTGCCTGGCTCCTGCCTACGTGGGCTGGAGCAAAGCTGCCTGCCTGCAGATGGGGGCTTGGAGTGGGGGAATGGTTCAGGTTGGGATGGAGCTTTGAGGTCAAGTCCACCTGTTAACCCAACCCTCACACATGCTCGTGGGTTGTGCATCTCCACGGGTGTGGAGACCTCCAGATGGCCAAACAGAAGTGGCTTCCTGGCCTTGGGGACAAAATAACCCAGCAGACCAGAATTGTGCTGTCAGTCTCTGAAGGGAGCTGCTCCAAGGGAGCTGCTGGGGATCATTCGTTCATCACCAGCAGGCAAGGAAGGGCTGAAGTGCTGGTTCTGATGGAAGGAGGCTGCCACAAAAGCCACCACCGTTCCTGCTCTCCCGGCTGGTTGCTCAGAGCTCTGAATGCCTGTGGGTTCTGTGGCGTGCAGGTGAAAGGCTCTGCAGGCAGGATTTTGTGTGGCCTGGGACTGGGTGTGTGCCACAGGTTGTCACCAAATGGCAGAGAGAGAAATGAGAGACAGGAGCTCCTGTTGTTCAGGAGGGAAACCTCTGTCTGCCCCCCGGGGTACACGAGGCTTTCAGACACAGGGAAGTGGGGAAGAGGATCTCCAGTCTTAGCTGTCTCATGGTTTTAAGATGACCTCAGGGCAGCTCTTTCAGCTCTCTGTCCCACTCAGTAAAAAAGGGGAAGGAACACCCTGAGTTATCCCTCAGGAGCAGGGCTGGGGGTGGGTGAACCTCCATCCCGTGCTCAGCTTGCACGGCGCCGTTGGAGGACCACGGGTGATGACAAAGCAGCTGAAGGGACAATCCCCTGGATTCTTCAGGAGGCCTTTTTGTCTAGGACTCCTTCTGCCTTCCCAGCTCCATCTCCCACAGCTCTTGTGAGTCTCTGCATTTTTCCACACTCCAGATTGCTTCCTGCCCCTTCTGTCTTTGCCTGGAGTCTGGCCAACCGGCCACCAGTGCTCCCATCCTGGTTCCTCCACCTCCTGAGCAAACTTGGCCCAACGCTGCCTCAGAACTTGTTTCCTGACTTCCAGAGAGTTCAAGGGAAGGGTGAACATCTCCTGAGAGGATGGGAAGGAGCCTTTGGGTGTGGAGAGAGTTTGCTCCTGGCTGCACCGTGCTCGTGCTGTTCCAGGGTGGTTTTTGAGCTTTGAAAAGGTAACAGCCCCTTGGAAGAGAAATGGTTTAGTTCATTCTAAACCAGTTAGTTTTTTTAATTGGTGATGACTCAAACGTTCATAATTGTTGTAAATCTCCAACTCAGGAGTTATGAAATTTATTGCTTTTAAATGTAATCTCTGTGAGGAGGAAAAGTTGAGAGCCCTGGGGCTGCTGAGCTGGAGAAGAGAAGCCTCAGAGGGGATCTGAGCAGTGCTGAGCAAGAGCTCAAGGGCCCCGGGGGGCAAGAGGCTGGGGCCAGACTCTGCTCAGTGGTGCCCAGCCACAGGCCAAGGGGCAACGGGCACCAACTGGAACCCAGGAGGTGCCACCTGAGCAGGAGGAGAAACTTCTTTGGGGGGAGGGTGGCCGAGCCTGGAGCAGCTGCCCAGAGAGGCTGTGGAGTCTCCTGCTCTGGAGAGATCCCAAACGTGGCTGGTGTGACCCTGGGCACCCTGCTGGGGGGGAGCTGCTGGAGCAGGGGTGGGATGAGCTGATCCCCAGAGGTCCCTCCAAACCCCACCACGCTGGGTCTGTGATTCTGCTTTCTGTGGGATTCTCTTCAGGTGGGAGCAGTTTCTCTGAGGCAGTGCAGAGCCTCTGAAACGTGCTGTGTGTGCAGTACACGACCTGGCTGGACCCATGGAAGAATTATTTTGGGTTTCAACCCTTTGGTGATTACAGGAAGGTGCTGCCCAGACCCTATCCACGGGAAGATTTTGGGTTAAGAAACCATTTCTCTCATCAGCACCGTTAAGATGCTTCCATGTAACTCTAAATGCCAAGAACTTTCTGTGCTTTGCTTTTTATTTTTCCTCGACTTGTTATTTTTAATATAAATAAGTCGAAACGTTTTCTGGTTTCTCTGTGGCAGATGCAGCAGAATGACCACAAATGAGTCACCGGGCTGCCTGAACATGTAAAATGCTTTCACTCAACGTTCTTCATGGCACAACTTGGCTGCTGCATTTTTTGTTGTCTCCTCTGACTTCAGAGAGAAGTTAGCTGCTGATACAGCCATTATACAACAGGAGAAAAGTTGTTTCTCGGGTCAGGCCCATGAAAAAATGGGAGAAAAGTGAGTTTTAGGAAGTGCTGTGAGGAAGGACTGAGTTTGGCCAGTGATGTGCTGGGTGATTCATCATTTTTGGACGTTTTTTTGGATACTCTTTCTTAAATATCCCAGTGGTGAAGCTGAGTAGGTGTATATGGACCTGCACGGCTTCCTGGCCAAAACCCAGCCCAGACAAAGGTCCTTTTATGCTTTAGGGATGCTGAGCTGCTTTTTTCTCTTGTTTATTTGTTCTTTGTTTCCTGATCTTTGTCATTTGTCTGAAGGAACAGTGAGTTGCTACTGGTGGCATTGGTGAAAGGGCCATTTCAGTCTCCTCACTGAGCTGTAGTGAGGAGCCTGGTTCTGGTTTGCACACACAACCCCAGGCCTGCAGCAGGTGGGGTTCAGCTTCTCCCCTTAAAAAGTAGCCTTGAAAAGATCTTGCAACTGGCCCTTCATCTAGCAGGTGACAGTTGGTATGGGTTGTACCAAGTGATCTTGTCTTTGAGGTGAGATGGATTCTGTTGTTAAAGGACAGCAGAGCCAGGGAGCTGCTGGAGCGGGGCCAGAGGAGCCCCAGCAATGCCCCGAGGGGGGAACCCCTCTGCTGGGAGCCCAGCAGGAGAGAGTTGGGCTGGGGCAGCTGAGAGGAGAAGGCTCCAGCTGGGGAGACCTGCTGGGGGCTGCCAGGACTGCCAGAAACCTGGGGATGGGTGTTTGAGCAGGGGCTGTTGGGACAGGCCAAGGGGGGGAGGGCTGAGACTTAGAGAGAAGGAAGAAATTTTGGAATCTGAGGGTGTTGAGCCCCTGTCCCAGGCTGCCCAGAGAGGTGGTCACTGCCCCAGCCCTGGCACCATCCCAGGGGAGGTTGAGGGCTCTGAGCAACCTGCTCTAGTTGGGGCTGTCCCTGCTCCCTGCAGGGGGTTGGACTGGATGGATTTGAAAGGTCCCTTCCAGAGCATTCTATGTTTGATTCACTGGCATCTCTAGACTTCTTTAACAGGCTTTGGGAAGATGAAGGGTTTTTGGGCTGGGTTTTTTCCTTCTTTCTTTCTACAGGCATGACCAGAGAGGATCATTCTTGTTCCTCTGTTAGACAAGCTTTGGATTTCTCTGTGATCCACTCAGACCCTGGAACTGCCCACCCTTCACCCTTGCTGGAGGTGTCATGAGAGGCAGATGTGCCTCAGCTGCTCTGCCTCCCACCCTGGTCACATTGACATCACCCAGATTTTGTGTGAACTTTGCACGCTGCTGAGGTGCTGGCAGGAGTTGGCCTCTGCTGAGGCTCCGTGGCAGTGGTGACCTGGGGCAGAAAGGTGAGGCAGAAATCTGCACATAATAACCAGTTTTCTGCCAGGGAGAGCCTTCTTCCCTCCTCATCTTCAAGTTAGGCAAGGCTGTTGAGTCAGCTGGAGGACTGGCTGCTGCCTGAAGGAGATCTCCCTGGTGGAGGTGTAGTTCCCAACCCTTCCTCCTTGCTCTGGCCCTCCTTGATTTTGTGAGATAACTGAAAAAAAATCACTGGAGGGTTGGTGGGGAGGGTGTGAGTGGGGCTGGGTGAGCTGAACGGGCTCACAGGAGGATCTGCTGGGTGCAGGATGAGGATGTAGGATGAGGAGGAAAACAGAGTGGAGAGGAAGAGGAACTTTTGATGTCTCAGAGCTGCTGGGTGGGCCAAGAGGAAACGACCTCAAGTTGTGTCAGGGGGTGGGTGAGGGTGTTTGGGTTGGATATTAGGAAATATTTCTTCCCTGAAAGGGTTGTGGAGGCCTGTGCCAGGCTGCCCAGGGCAGTGGTGGAGTCCCCACCCCTGGAGGGGTTTGAAGGTCGTGGAGATGTGGGGTGAGGGACACGGTTTAGCAGTGGCCTTGGTAGAGTTGGGTTAATGGTTGGACTCAGTGGTCATTAAAGGTCTTTTCCAACCAAAAGGATTCTGTGATTCTCTGATTCTAGGATCAAAGAGCTCATAACTTCATCCATCATATCAATTTTATGGTATCCCTGAAGTCCTTTGACATGAGTCTTTATGGTTTCCCTGCTGACTGCTCAGTAACTGGCAGTGAATTCAAACCCCAGCTCTCTTCAACAAGGCTCATGAAATCAGGGTGGCAGCTCTTAGACAAATCTCTGTTTGAGCTGTGTCAGAAAGAATCAGAAAAATCCTCCAGGTGAATGAATGTCAGATTTGAAATCCTGGGTGTTCCTTTTCACACAGTCCCTTCGGCCTCTTCTCTGGGGGGCTCAGCCCTGACTCTGTTCTGAGGTGGCTTCTTCATCTGTGTGAGGTTCCTGAGCTGCCCAACTTCAGTGTCTTTATTCAGTTATTGAGAAATTTTTGAAGAGAGGAGAAGGAATGTCATAGAATGCATTTCAAAAACAATAAAATGTGGAGGACAAGAGCAGGAAACCACTGAGAAGACACCTTGCAGGAGGGTTGTAATCCAGCAGACTGTGAAGGTTTTGATGCTCTCTTTCTCTTGAGGTTTTTCATTGAACCCATTAGTTTTGTTTTGTTGTTTTTCTCCATGTAAAAGGCATTTAGATTGTCAAATATCACAGAATCCCAGCATTGTGGGGCTGGAAGGGACCTCTGGAGATCCCCTCATCCCACCCCCTGCTCCAGCAGCTCCCCCCCAGCAGGGGGCCCCGGGTCACACCAGAAAAAAAAAGTGGGAGTCTCCTCAGCCTCTCTGGGCAGCTGCTCCAGGCTCGGCCACCCTCCCCCCAAAGAAGTTTCTCCTCCTGCTCAGGTGGCACCTCCTGGGTTCCAGTTGGTGCCCGTTGCCCCTTGGCCTGTGGCTGGGCACCACTGAGCAGAGTGCAGAAAATACCTTCACCAAAGAATCCCCAACTCTTTCAGAGTTCCCAGCAGAGACTGCTCATCTCCTGCTACGCCAGGCAGGATAAAGGTGGCAAGTTTAACTCCTTGAACCCCCCTCAGGCTTCTCCACCAGCACTTCCCAGCAGGGCCTGTGCCTGCAGGGAGCAGTTGGTGCCTGTGGCTTTGCCTGGGCAGGTGGCTGCTTCTCACAGACCCAGCACGTCCCATGTCTGGGGCTTAAACTGATTTGAGGCAGAGCAGGTGACCTAAATTTACCAGAGTTTTTTTGCTGGGCCATACTGTGAGTTAGGACTGGAGGCGTGGAGCTTGGGGTGATTTGGGGACCTGACTTCCCTGGGGACCTGGAGGGACACAACTGGGACACCATACTGTGAGTCAGGACTGGAGGCATGGAGCTCGGTGTGATTTGGGGACCTGGAGGGACACAACTGGGACATCTAACCACAGGTCTGGGGTGTTTGGCAGCTCAGGAGTCACTCAGACTGGCTGCCTCACCCCAGGTACTCAGGTTTTAGAGCAGATTTATGGGCTGGAGTCCACTTCTCTCATGAATGTGGAAGGTCAGAAGGGAGCAGAGTGTAGGAACACTCTGGGAAGAGGCCAGCACCTCATGGTGCATCATTGAAACACGAAATAATGCCTGAGGGTCACACTTCACCCTTCACAGCTGCTGGAAGAGATGCTCCAGCAAGAAGCTGTTGAGGTATGAGACATGTCAGAGCCCAGGTCACCCTTCAGAAGTGTCCTCTAGCACCTTGCTCTTACAGCTGGGCTGTGGTTGAGGTTAAAACAGCAGAGTCCTGGCAAGAGGAGTTGAACAAAACTGACCTTTCCTGTGAGCTGTGTGCTTCAGGCTTCCTTGAGAAGCGACCAGGAGCCACTCCATGAAAAGCAGAGGTGGCAGAGAGTTTCCTGAACAAGGGACATCATCATCTCTTTATGCCTTAAGCTGTTGGGCTTTGCTGGAGTTTCACCTTCATTCAAAACTTCTGAGTTTCAATTGGCAGCAAAGCAGAAGCTCTGACATGGGGATGGGGTTGGAGCAGTTGGGTGGAGACAACCTTAATAACTGACTTAATCCAACTCTTTCTGCTTCTACTGGTCTGGGCTTTACCACTTGTGGCTTTGAAGACTTTAGAATCATAGAATCACTTAGGTTGGAGGAGACCTTTCAGATTGAGTCCAACCACCCCCCAGCCCTGCCAGGTCCCCACTGCCCCGTGTCCCTCACCCCACATCTCCACGGCTTGGAAACCCCTCCAGGGGTGGGGACTCCACCACTGCCCTGGGCAGCCTGGCACAGGCCTCCACAGCCCTCCAGGGCAAGAAACTGTTCCCAAAATCCAACCTCAACCTCCCCTGGGGCAACTTGAGGCTGTTCCCTCTCCTCTTGTCCCTGGCTCTTAGTGGCAGGTTGCTTGTGCTGGTTTTCTGTTAGTTGCAGATCTCTCTGTTTGATTAAGACAGGAGCAGTAGCTGATCTGAAGAAGTTCTCAGAAGTCCCTTTTTCCTTCTAGGTCCACAAACACCTCAGAGTTTGGCTTTTTATTACCTGTCCACATCAAAGTTTTTGCAGAAAAGCTCATTCCTCCTTCAGTCATTTGTGGGTGGCTGGTTTCTGCTTTTGTTTCTTGATTCCTGTCCAGGTTGTAGATAGATCATTATGAGGTAATTTAAATATCCCTGTGAGCTGTTCTTGTTCTCACTTGGTGACCACATGGGGACACAGGAGTAGGTTTGGGGGTTTCTTTTAAATGTGTTTTTCCAGCCTTGTTTAGTCTTCAGCCTCATCAATGGATGTTTTGTGGGGTTTGTGATGTGAACTCTTGCCACTGTGATGGAATTTACCATGTTACATGGCTCCATCCTCTAAATGAAGGTGGCCACCAGCCCAAGCCACCATCTAGAGAAGAGTATGGCTTAAAGTTATTCTGCACTGAAAATAACCCACCTAATCCCTTTCCCATCATTCCACCCTGTAGCTTTATTCTTCTCCATTTACCCCTGGATTTCTAAAGCTTCTGGTTGGGTTTGTTTTAAAGAATCACAGATAGTTTGGTGGGAAGGGACCTTTCAAGGTGAGAAGAACCCGTGTGCTTGAGGCACGTAGAGCAGTTACCCAAGGCAGTCGTCTCTTTGGTTTTCCTGGGTGAGTTTTAGGAGTGCAAGCTGGACATAAATAACTTCCCAATTAGAAAAGGAGCCTGCTCGTGTGTGACATGAAGGTTTTTGGGTGATAAATGCTCCTGCTTCTTGACGCCTGCAGATGTTCCACCAAATAAACCATCAAAATGTAGCTGGTGAGGTATTCTGCCCAACAGCATCTTCTCAGGCTTACAAAATGTGGCTAGACAATAGCCCTGGTGTTCTGTTCTGTGAATTATGAGACATCTATCTTCATATACAGCCCTAAACTGCCTTCAGGGTAATTAAAATTTTATTCAAGAACCTGGGAGGAGCAAAGGGAATGTTTTATTTGGAGCCAGGGCAGCACTGAGGCTTCAGGAGGTGTGGGGCTGGCTGGGCTCACTGTGACATCACACAAGCTGTGTCCTCCTTCCTTTGGTGTTTTATTTATTCTCATTTGGGTTGGCAAAAGCCTGGGAAGGCAATTCCAACACCAAGCAGAGGGGGCTGGAAAGAATCACCTGAAAAAGCAAAATTTCAGAGCAGATAGGCTGCTCTACTGATTATATATTTTTAGATTATTAAATCCCAAGTAGAACAAAATTGTACCCTGGATTTCAGGACTTTTGGGCCCAGAGATTTCTTTTCTCCTCTTGCTGCCCCAGCTGATGACTTGGCAAAATGCTGTTCTGTGCATTCCTGAAATGTTGAACCTCTTCTGACTTGAAGAGAAAAGGGAGGAGACCCCTCCAGACTCTCATTTTAGCAGATTTTGGTGCTTATGCAAATAAATGCTGAAATAACCCTTCTCTGTAGGTCTATCAGCTTCATCTCTGGCTTGTTGGGTTTTTTTTTTGACAGATACTGACTTCAAAATAGTATTTTTATGAGGTTTGTAGTTTTGTTCCAGCAGCATCTGCTGCTTCAGTCTCGACTCTGATGGTTCAGTTGGTGTATCCAACATAAACCTCACCTTCCTCAGCCTCTAAGCTTGCTGTAGATATTCTCTCCATGCCAAGGGAATCATTTTTAGGAGAAAGAATTGGGCATCCCCTATAACAGGTCCCTGTTCAGCTTACAGCCCCTGGTGTGCCTTGAAGCTGCAGTTATCAGAGCCTGGAGCTGAAGCTCTCCTTAATATTAAGTTTTGTGAACACTGTGACACCAGTTGGTGGCTGTAGCCTTGGGAAAATCCCCAAACTGTCTTCAAACCATGTTAGTGTGGAGTGTGCAGTCCTTGCACCCTTAAACAAGGACAAATCTAAGAAAGGATGAAGCTCTCCAACCAAATTCTGCCTTCAAATGTAGCGAGAAAATCTTTTCATGTTCTTAAAAAGCTGGAAGTGGAAGATCTGGCCCTAAACTGTGGCTTGGTTGGGCCAACACAAGCAGAGTCAACTACCTAAAATCATCAAAGTTCCACCTTAAGGGACAAATCTCTAGGTTTTTATCCTTTTTTATGCTCTTTTGCCACCTTTTCTGTAAGAAAAATACGTTGAGAGCATAAAGCAGCAGCTAAAACCTTTGGGCACACACAAGGGAGTGAGAAGCCAACGTGGAGAGAGGATGTGAGGGGAGACAGAGGGGCCAGTGCTGAGCTGAAGTTGGATTTGGTTCTGTCCCCAACTGGAGCAGTCAATTCTCTTTGAGTACATCAAACAGGGGTCAGCTGAGTGTTGCCCAAATGCTCCTTTCTCCTCCATGTATTTCCAGGCATCTCTTGGTGCCTTGAAATGGTGGAAAGGCAGAAGTGGACAGAACCTTCTCAGTCTTGAGTTAGGGACCTGAACTGAACTGGAGAGGAATTCTGAACACCCACTGCTTGAAGAAATCCTAGCTGTACAGTTGAGGGGGTTGGTTTGTGAGCCTTCAGAGGGTGTTGCTGGAAGGTTTTGAGCGCTGGGGGTTTGTAATAAATGTCAAACAATTGCTGAGGAGCTCGAGGGACTCAATAATTTACCTTCTGCAGGGCCTATATTTAGGATGGAGAAATAAGGGGGAAGAAGAGCTTGAGCTCTGCCTTGAAGCACACCTTCTGACAAGCCTTTAAATATAAATGCTCCTTAAATACACTGGCAGTGTGACCAACACTCAACCCTTGTAGGGAGCCCTGGGAAGAGCCAGTGTCTGGGTTTGCTGGTGACAGGGGGGTGAGAAGCTCCTGTGTCAAAGTGTTTCTGCATGAAGCAGAGAACCATAAAGTGGTTTGGCTTGGAAGCACCTTGAAGATCATCTAGTTCCAACCTCCTGTTAGACCCTTCTGATAGAGTTCTGAACCAAAATATGACTCTTCTTGAATTGGACACTCAAAAGTCCAGATCCTTATTGTGTCAGCTGCTTGGCTCTCCTGTTACCTAAAAACAAATCATGGAAAGTCTCCAAGTGATCTTTTTCTTCCTATTTTTGATGTGTTTTGGTCATGCTGGCACAAGTGGCCCATCACATGTTCTCCTTCTGCAATAACAGAGGAAACCTGAGTTCTGGAAGGTGGAGGTAGGCAGTACCACTGGAGGAGACTTCCAGAAGAGTTTTGGTTCTGGTGGGTTTGGGGTATTATGGTGAGATGTTCTTGATGTTCTGAAGAGTGCAGTTTCTTATGTCTTGTCATCAAATCTCCAAAGGCAACTTCCATTAGATAGCTGCTGCACTGGGGTGAGCAGGGTGATGCTTGTGGAATCAGAGAATGGGTTGGGTGAGAAGGGACCTTTCAAGGTCACCCAGTCCAACCCCCTGCAGGGAGCAGGGACAGCCCCAACTAGAGCAGGTTGCTCAGAGCCCCGGCCAACCTCCCCTGGGATGGTGCCAGGGATGGGGCAGTGACCACCTCTCTGGGCAGCCTGGGACAGGGGCTCACCACCCTCAGGGTCAAAAATTTCTTCCTTCTCTCTGGTCTAAATCTCCCTTTTTGAGTTTCAAACCATCCCCCCTTGTCCTGTCCCAACAGCCCCTGCTCAAAAGTCCCCCCCCAGGTTTCTGGCAGTCCTGGCAGCCCCCAGCAGGTCTCCCCAGCTGGAGCCTTCTCCTCTCAGCTGCCCCAGCCCAACTCTCTCCTGCTGGGCTCCCAGCAGAGGGGTTCCCCCCTCGGGGCATTGCTGGGGCTCCTCTGGCCCCGCTCCAGCAGCTCCCTGGCTCTGCTGTGCTGAGGACTCCAGAGCTGCCCCAGCACTGCAGGGGGGTCTCCCAGAGCTGGCAGAGGGGCAGGAACCTCATGAGAACAATGAGAAGGTTTGAAAAGTTGTCTTGTGTTCCAGAAGTTTGGTGTTGGGGGAAGCACTGACCTCTCAGGGAGGCTGCCAAGGGAGAAGGGAGGAGATGAGGGCTGTAGGAGTTCAGAGACATTCCCTAGGTGACAACAGGGTTTGGGTCCTCTCCAACACCTTCCCTTGCTTTGGAACTTTCCTTTCTTGGTTGTCCTACAAGTGTTTGGCACATTCTGTGCTGGGTTCACACGGGCTGTTCTGGGGCAGCATTTTCTCTTCTGTCAGCAGCCACGTTTCTATAAATCCCTTGGAAAATTACACTTTGCAGAGGCCATTGTAATATTTAGCTGCTGCTGTGTACCAAACCTTATCATTTTGTCTGCATTTCTAACTGATGTGTGTAAGGAGAAACCAAAACCATAATTTTCTCTCTCCCTGTTGCCCACTGAAGCTGAGAAACTCACTAAAAATATCTCTGCTTTTGGGGTGGTTGGTCCAAGGGCTAGTTTGAGCTTTGTGGCCAGATGACCTTCTGCTGCCTCTAAAAATCAGCATCTCTGGTGCACTGAGCAAACATCCAGAGCCTGCTGGCAACTCCTGGTAGCCCTGGGCACCAACAGCCTCGTTCCTGATGGTCTCCTCTGGATCACAGAATCATTTTGGTTGGAAGGAGACCTTGAAGATTGAGCCCAACCCTTCCCCAGCACTGCCAGGGCCCCACTGCCCCGTGTCCCTCACCCCACATCTCCACGGCTTGGAAACCCCTCCAGGGGTGGGGACTCCACCACTGCCCTGGGCAGCCTGGCACAGGCCTCCACAGCCCTCCAGGGCAAGAAATTGTTCCCAAAATCCAACCTCAACCTCCTCTGGGGCAACTTGAGGCTGTTCCCTCTCCTGTTATCTCTTGAATGTCTCCGCTGGGGTTTTTCATGTGTGAAGAGGGTGGAAAGCCATGGGAGGCAGAGTGCAGTACTCTACACAGACAGACTCTTTGGGTTGTCTCTATTTTCCAGAGCAGTTCCCACGTTGCCCCATGGAGGCTCATCTAGAGATGAGCATCACCCCTGAGCTCACTTTATGAGAGGGAGAAGGTTGTGTGAGATCTCACTCCTGATCTAGATTATACTTCAGCAGAGGAGAAGCTGCTACAGACAACAAGGTGTTATCCTGTGCTAGCTCCCTGCCCGAGGAGGTGATTTAGCCCTGGAAGGGTGATGACTTTGCAGTTCTTTTTAATGGTCTGTGTTCTCTGAGGGCTTCCACGTAGGGGTGATGAATGGAAAGATCAGGAACAGGAGTTTAGAGGCTGCCTGGGCTGTGTGAGTTTGTGCTAACCCTGCAGCTGGGCTGCCCGCTCTGGAGGCCACCTGAGGATGGGGGAAGTTCTTGGGAGGAAAGAGCAGCAGAACAAGGCCTGGTGTGGCTGCACTGCTGGTGTTTCTCACAGGGCAGGACCCGGGGCTTCAGTGGTTTCTCCAAGTGAGCACTGGCAGCACAGTCTGGGTGATATCCCTGCTGGTACCACCAGAGCCCCCAGCACAGCGAGGGCACCCCAGTGTGCCACCTGCATGGGCACTATGGTTTGGGCCCCTCCCTCCCAGCAGGACCTTGAGGGGCTGGAGCGTGGGCAGAGAAGGGCAACGGAGCTGCTGGGGAAGGGTCTAGAGCCCAAGTGTGGGGAGGAGCAGCTGAGGGAGCTGGGGGTGCTGAGCCTGGAGCAAAGGAGGCTCAGGGGAGACCTTCTGGCTCTGCACAGCTCCTGACAGGAGCCTGGAGCCAGGGGGGGGTCGGGCTCTGCTCCCAAGGGACAAGGGACAGGACAAGTGGAAAGGGCCTCAGGTTGCCCCAGGGGAGGTTGAGGTTGGATTTTGGGAACAATTTCTTGCCCTGGAGGGTTGCCCAGGGCTGTGCCAGGCTGCCCAGGGCAGTGGTGGAGTCCCCACCCCTGGAGGGGTTTCCAAGCCGTGGAGATGTGGGGTGAGGGACACGGGGCAGTGGGGACCTGGCCGTGGACTCCATGATCTGAAAGATCTCTTCCAAGCAGAAGGATTCTGTGATAACTTCAGATGACTCACAAATACTGTTTCAGAAAAGAAATTCATTGAAATTCCTTTCTCTGAAAGCAGGTTGGTGTTAATTTAAGGTAACACCATTGCACTGGCTCAGCTGCCATGTACAGATCTATTGAGAACTTCCCTTTCTGGTTCTTTCTTGGCATGGAAGATGCTGGTAAATACAATCAAAGAGTGGAGCAGTGAGCAGTCACAAATTGGGGCTGACATAATCTCATGAAGTGAAATGTTTTCTGTCCTACCAGTGACCATCAGGGTATTAGGAGAAGGAAAACCCAAGGATTCCATAGCTGAGCTGCTGTCAGCTCTTCCTGAGAAGGAAAAAACATCCAGTAACTGAATTTTGTTGTCTCGACCTTCATCTCCTCCTCTAAATTAATTGGAGAGCTGGAAGTAGAGCTGGTGTCACAACCTGCTGCCTGGCAGATAGGAGCCTTGAAAACAAGCTCCAAATTTCCTGTGCACCAGGAGACTCAGAAATCACCTTT
This sequence comes from Merops nubicus, assembly GCF_000691845.1. Classification (NCBI taxonomy): domain Eukaryota; kingdom Metazoa; phylum Chordata; class Aves; order Coraciiformes; family Meropidae; genus Merops; species Merops nubicus. The sequence goes on from NW_008627611.1 coordinate 22,824, forward strand.
TGCCTTTGACTCCCACTCCTTTATCCAGAGATTCTTTTCAGTTTTAAATGTGTTTCTTTAAATCAGTCCTGATGAAAATGCAGTTGGTGTTTTTTTGCATTCCCAAGGGGTGACTTTAAGGAAGTTCTGGAGGGAAATGGGTCACTTGGTGTTACTTAACTCACCCCGTGGACTTCTGAACAGCTTTGGCAGGATGAGGATGTGAACCACACTAATTGGAGCTGGCTTTCCACAGCCAGGGGATTAAAAAGCTGTTGGATTTCACCTCCTCAGCCAAGCTTTGGCTCCTTACCATCGTGTGGAGGCAGGGGCTGAACCTTCTGAGCTCTGAGGAGCAGAGTCCCCGTGGTAAATACAACTGCTGGGCATAGAACCATGGAGTGGGTTGGGCTGGTAGGGACCTTAAAGATCATCCAGTTCCACCCCCCTGCCATGGGCAGGGACACCTCCCACTAGAGCAGGGTGCTCAGAGCCCCATCCAACCTGGGCTTGAGCACATCCAGTGATGGAGCATCCACAGCTTCCCTGGGCAACCTGTTCCAGCATCTCACCACCCTCAGAGTGAGGAACTTGCAGGCTGTGCAGCCACTCCTAAAGAGCTTGGTCTATCCCCACACCTCCCCTGTTAAACTCACCCTTTGCTATCAAAGAATTTAATACTTCTAAAAGCATTTAATCTTTTTTTTTTTTAATGTGGCAACAGAGAGAAGCTTCAGAAGGATCATTTTGCTGAAGCCCGTGCAGGGAGATGGTTATCTACAAGCAGCAGCAAATGGCTTTAGGAAGGATTTGCTTATTCATTAACTTTGAAACCTGCTGCTGATGCTTTGCAGTTCTTCTGCTGGCTGAGAAAAAAAACCAGCACTGGGAAGCTCAGCCCACTGTGGACTTGTTCATCTGCACCTTGCTGTGTGCCTCAAATTCAGGTAGAATTCACAAAACCCCAAAACTTGAATTAATCCTTTGCTGTAGCATCTGACAGCTCTCCAGTTGATGATCTCAAGGTGAGATCGTGGTGCAGAGCTGAGCTCCTGGAAGCACTGCAGTGATGGGTCCATGTCTGCTGGGTGCATCCACACATCTGGAGGCCCCTGAGCTGTGGTTAGGTCAGATTTGGTCTGAGGTGGTTGTGCTGCAGCATTATTTGTGTGAGACCATCGTGTGTCCACATAGCTCTGCAGATTTTTGGAAACCTAAGGCCTTGAGTCCCTCTGTAGGTCCCTTTATCTCAACTGTCAGCATCAGTCCAGCTAATAAACATCAGATGCAGATTCTTCTGTCATGAAAATCAGAGACAGAAGCTTGCTGAGGTTCCAGGAGGTGCAGCAGAGGCAGCTCACAGCACTCTTCATCCCCTCCCTTCCCACTCTCTCCATTAACTTGGACTTTTCTCTAGGTTCTCCCTTTTTTTTTTTCTGGTAAACCCACCCACGTTTGATTCCTCAGAGTTTTTTCTTCCATTATCTCAGCAGGGTACATTTAAATCCATCAACTTTCTTTGTTACAACTGGTGTCACGGGGAAATTTTGGTCTTTTAAATTGCTCCTTTCGGTTTTGCTTCTGCTCTACTCATTAAATCCCATTTCCAGGCTTTTAGGAATGCTGCTGAACGTGGTGGCTTTGGGCTCTGCAGTGGGATTAGTCATCAATCATGGGGTGGGTTGGGTTGGAAGGGGCCTTAAAGACCATCTAGTTCCAACCCCCTGCCGTGGGCAGGGACATCTCCCACCAGAGCAGGTTGCTCCAGGGAAAGCCTCGTGTAGACTTGGAGGTTTGACCTTCTCCTCACCCTATTCCCACACCTACCCA
>NW_008627611.1:24838-26543 GCF_000691845.1 Merops nubicus
TGTCACATCAACTGTTGTAAAGGCCTCAGGCTCTCTAACAAGCCCTGAAAACTCCCAGAGACTTTATCTTTGTGCTTTCTTGGGAATTCTGGTCTTACTGCTGCTTTATGGGTGGGGAGGGTGCAATGTGGAGACCCCAGTGGCTTGGCCAGAGCCCTGGAGGAAGTTCTGCTGCCTGTTCAAGGCTCCCAGGATAGATGCACTGATGGTGCATCATGCAACCATCTCTCATGTCTCTTGAACAGAGGGTTTTTTTTTTCTAAGAGATCTGAAAAATGCAGCAGGTTGTGTGGAAGAAAACAAGGCAGAGCTCCAGCTGATGGGAAGATCTGTGAGGATTGGAGAAGGAAAGCTCTGGAACTGCCACTGCTAGAAGCTGTAAAATAAAAATACACCCTTTCCCTCCTCCAAAAATAAGGGATCTAGTGGGAGGTGTCCCTGACAATGGCAGGGGGCTGGAACTGGATGATCTCTAAGGTCCCTTCCCACCCAAACCCTTCCATGATTCTATGAAGAAGAGATTTTCTTCATGATCTTTTCAACTTTGAGGGCAGAGGAAATAAAACCCTGTTGTAGAGGGAATTGTATTTGGAAGGGAAGAGGGGAAAAACCCAACCAAGAGCCCCCAGACCAGTTACAGGTTTGTACTGGGAGGAGGGGGCTTGGGAGGGGATGTGTGTGAGAGTTAAGGAGGGAGGATCGAGGGGATGATCCTCAGCACCATCAAGGTTTGTTTTTTCACCTAATTAACACACCCTGTTAGAAAACAAAGGCTGATGTAGTCAGCACCCAGCGTTTAATGATCAGGAAAGTTGTTGTTTAGTTTATTTTCAGATTTTTATCCCTTGGCAGCTGGAACAAAACGTTCCAGCACAACTCGTTCTAGATGTATTGATAACCAAGAGCACTGAGAGATGCTCCTGGCTGATCAGTGCCTGGGAAAACATCAGCCCAGGAGCTTTCTCACAGTGCTGAAGCTTTCTGTGGTCAGCGTGAGGATTGTGAAAGGCTCCTTGCCCTCCTCCTCCTCCTCCTGCTCCTCCTCAGGCCGGGTTCTGCCAGAGGAAGGTGTGGATGGGTTGTTTGTCCTGGCTGCTGTGGTTTATGAAGCTGCAGGATGGGGCATTCTCTGCAGCCTCACATTGTGTTCCCTGATGAGTATTTCAGATAAGCTGGTAGGTATGATCCTGAAAGTACTTAAGGGGACCTAGAGGAGAGCTGGGGAGGGACTCCAGGGAGTGCAGGGGTAGGACAAAGGGCAACAGCTTTAAAGTGGAAGGGGGGAGGTTTAGTTGGGGTATTAGGAAGAAATTCCTCACTGTGATGGCAGTGATGCACTGCCCCAGGTTGTCCAGAGAAGTTGTGGATTCCTCATCCCTGGTTGTGGATTCCTCATCCCTGGAAGTGTTCAAGGCCAGGTTGGATGGGGCTTTGGACAGCCTGCTGTACTGAGAGGTGAGCAAAGGAGGCTCAGGGGAGACCTTCTGGCTCTGCACAGCTCCTGACAGGAGCCTGGAGCCAGGGGGGGGTCGGGCTCTGCTCCCAAGGGACAAGGGACAGGACAAGAGGGAACAGCCTCAGGTTGCCCCAGAGGAGGTTGAGGTTGGATTTTGGGAACAATTTCTTGCCCTGGAGGGCTGTGGAGGCCTGTGCCAGGCTGCCCAGGGCAGTGGTGGAGTCCCCACCCCTGGAGGGGTTTCCAAGC
>NW_008627611.1:26668-31215 GCF_000691845.1 Merops nubicus
AAGCTCCTGTCAGTGCAGGCAGCCTCTGCTCACCCAGACCAGAGGCAGGAGAGCAGAGTGGGGAAACCCATCAGGATTTTGGTAGGAACACACCCTGGCTCTTCTGAGGTGCCTTGTGCTGCTGCTCCATCACAGCAGACCTGCAGCAGCTGCCTTTTTATCCTGAATCCCATCCCTTGGGTTAGCTCCTGATCAAAAGAAGGGGAGTGAAAGCTCTTTAACACACCAGCAACAACTCAGATGACTCCTTTAGTGTCTTTTTGAGCTTCCAGGCTCAGGATGAGGGCTTGGCTGGTGACCATGGGCTTCGTGACTCCTTCACAGCCCCCTGAGTGTGGAGAGAGTGTGGAGGCCCCTGGGGAGGGCAGGGGGAGGACAGGAGCAGGCTTGTGGCTGCAGGAGCTGCTTTTCCTTTCTAACAGGACATGCTGCCCAGGGATGTCCTCACTGGAGCTCAGTGAGACAGCAAAACAACCAAAAAAAAGAGTGTTCCAACCGAGCTGTGGCACAGGCTCACCTGCAGCAGCATGAACCTCCCCCTGAGCTGTGGGAGGGGGCAGATCCCCTCGTGTGCTGGGTGTCACTCCAGCCTGGAGGGTCCTGTCCTGGCACTGGAACTGAACTTCCAGTCCAGTGGCACTTGGGGTTTGTCGTAGAGTGGCGTGGAGTTTAATTGTCAGTTGATTTTTGGCAGGAAGGATCACAAGGCTCACTTGGTGCTCGGTGACTGGTGTTGTTTCCACTTTTAGGTCCAGTTTTTTCTCCCCCCGTGGAAGGTGGAGTGAACAACTTGGATTTTATGGTCTTTTTTAGTCTAAATTCAGGTGTGGATCCCTTGTGTGGCAGCAGCATGCTGGCTTCAATACCTCCCGTGCCACTGGAGGGGGAAGGTTTGTGTGTTGTCACCCTCACTTTGCTTTCCAGGGCAGATATTTCCTAACTCTCCTCTTTTCCTACCTCAGGACTCCCTACTAGTGTGTGCTGACTACTCAGCTACATTTAATGAAGCAGTTTTCAGGTTTTTTTGCCAGCCTTTCCTCACATTATTGAGTTTATTTATCATAGCAACCCTGATGATCCTGAAGAAACATCTTGTTGAGGCAACAGGAGGATTTTAAGACATGTTAAGACAAGTTGTAAAAGTTTAAGACTTTCTCACTGTGCTATTAAGAAAAGTGTTTTAAGTGTTTGCAAGTAATTGTGAGGAGCACACTAAAGATTCTCTGTCCCCTTCATCCTTTCCTGGGATGTGTTTTCATTGCTCCTTCTAAGAAAAAGTCCAGAATTAGAAATACTTTTACCTTAGAAAAGGAAAAACACTTTAAAAAGTTATTTTTATAGCCTTTTAAAGCAGCAGAGTCCATACTGAGATTTCTTTGTCCCCTTTTTGGTGATGTTGGGGCTCCCCTGGCTGAGAGAGGCTGGAGGTTGGGTTCCTGGTTTAATTCTCCTTCCTAAGAGTCCACCTTCAGGAAGGGCAGGAGTGAACTTGAATTCCTGATGGGAAATGTCACTTTGGTCTCTGTTAATCCACACTGCAGGTTAAAAAAAGAACATAGATCAGGTGCTTGAACTGGGGTGAATGAAGAGAAGTGTGGCCAGCAGGTCCAGGGAGGTTCTTCTCCCTTGGCTTTGCCCCAGTGAGGCCACCTCTGGAGTACTGGGTCCAGTTCTGGCCTCCCCAGTTCCAGAGAGACCAGGAGCTACTGGAGAGAGTCCAGTGGGGGCTGTGAAGCTGCTGAGGGGCTGGAGCATCTCTGTGCCAGGCCAGGCTGAGAGCCCTGGGGCTGCTGAGCTGGAGAAGAGAAGCCTCAGAGGGGATCTGAGCAGTGCTGAGCAAGAGCTAAAGGGCCCCCCCAAGGCAAGAGGCTGGGGCCAGACTCTGCTCAGTGGTGCCCAGGGACAGGCCAAGGGGCAACGGGCACCAACTGGAACCCAGGAGGTGCCACCTGAGCAGGAGGAGAAACTTCTTTGGGGGGAGGGTGCAGAGCCTGGAGCAGCTGCCCAGAGAGGCTGTGGAGTCTCCTGCTCTGGAGAGATCCCAAACGTGGCTGGTGTGACCCTGGGCACCCTGCTGGGGGTGAGCTGCTGGAGCAGGGGGTGGGATGAGGGGATCTCCAGAGGTCCCTCCCAACCCCATCATACTACTGGGGTTCTTTCCAGTCTGTGCCAAGGCCTTTGGGTGAGGTGGGGTGCCTGGCAGCCCTGTGGAGCAGGATGCTCCTCATGTCCTGGGGAAGAAGAGAGAACAAGCTCCTTGGCTGGCTTGGTTTGATGCCAGCTTTTGCTGCACATCACATTGTCTCTGCAGGTCGTGGTGGGAGCCTGGTGACGTGGCTGAGGGGGCTGCCATGCCAGAACTAACCATAGCAGATGGGTGAACCTGGCTGAGGTGCAAGGTGCTGCTCACCTGGAGGGATTAAACCAGGAGAGGAAAGGTTAAATGGCTTAAAAATGTCATTATTGCTTCCTGAAAGCAATTATTGCTTTGATGGTCTTCTGCGTGGGGCTGGCAGCTGCCAAATGCCAGGCAGTGAGCCTGGGGCCAGAACGTGGAATATCCCCTTGGATCATTCAAGATTTATAGTGCTGACAGCTCATCTTCCACAGGAGTGTCCCCTTCCCTGGCCTGGGCTTCATCCTGCTGATGGTTTATTCATTTTTGTAAGGAGAGCATTAGTGCCTGAGAGCTCCCCGAGCTCAGCTTGTCCCCTGGGAGACCAGACCTCACTTAAATTACCTAATTTTACCTCTAAACCAAAAAAGAACACCTAGGGGGAGGTGATTTGCTCTGACAGCCTGGCTTAGTTATGAAGGAACCCTTTCCAAGCCTGAATGAGACCCGAGGATTGGGATTTTTATCTATGTATTAAAATAAAAAAGACTTCATTCTTCTGCAAATCTTGATGGAGGAGAAGTTCCTTCCTTGGATTTTGAGGCTTCCTCTCAACTTCTCCACCCTTCTGCAGTGAATTTCCCCTCTCCCCAGGCCTGTCACCTCCCTGTGTCCCATCCCCAAGCCCACGTGTGGAGTCGTGGAGCCTTTGGCTGAGCAGCTGTCGGAGCCCTCGGAGAGAGAGCAACCCTTAGTAATCCCTCATTAGTCTCCTTTTAAGTCTCTCAGATGTATTTAAATGTTCCTCTTGATCTTTTAATACACACGAAGAACGTCTAATTGATTTACCTGCCCTTCTGATTCCCATTGTGCTCACAGTGCTGGATTTATTCATCTCACCAGAGCTTTCCCCAGTCCCCGTGGCACTGGTGTGAGTCAGAGCTCCCATTTGCTCCTGCTGGGATGAACACTGATGGGGCTCTTGACATTATTCCTCCTGAATAACTCAAAAGGATGAAGAACACCTTCGTTTGCTGTTTGAATCCACGGAGGTATTGTTAAAACAACTCCCTCAGTGTGGGTTTGCTCCGAGTTTTAGGGACAGGAGGTTGGGGTGGAGGGGAAGCTCTGCAGCATTTCCATCCCACACCTCCAGAGCTGCAGCTGGGAAGGAACCAAGGAAGTAAAACACAACAGAAAATCACTCCAAATGGGGCTGAAACCTGCTGCTGGGTTTGTTTTCCAGAGCAATGCAGCTATCTGGAAAATCTCTCTGCTTCTGAAAATCCTAGAAGGGTTGAGATTGGAAAAGACCTTTAAGAGCATCGAGTCCAGCCCGGCCAGGTCCCCACTGCCCCGTGTCCCTCACCCCACATCTCCACGGCTTGGAACCCCCTCCAGGGGTGGGGACTCCACCACTGCCCTGGGCAGCCTGGCACAGGCCTCCACAGCCCTCCAGGGCAAGAAATGGTTCCTCAGGGGCAACTGAAACCTCCCCTGGGGCAACTTGAGGCCCCTTGTGGTCTTGTCCCTTGATCCTTGGAGCTGTGCAGAGCCAGAAGGTCTCCCCTGAGCCTCCTTTGCTCCAGGCTCAGCACCCCCAGCTCCCTCAGCTGCTCCTCCCCACACTTGTGGACTTCTTCCCCCTGGTACCTGTATATTGGTGAAGGGAATTTAGAATTCAGATTCACACAGTGCTCTCTTCTTTCCAGCTTCCTCGTAGGGAACCTTTAGGCCTCTCTAGAGCTCAGCAGCAAGGTGATGGCTTTAGGGTTGGTCTCCTGAAGGTGAAACACAATTTATGACTCATGTGGCTGACTGGTGATGGAGTGTTTTGTTCTTAAGAGCAAAAAGACATCCCCTGTTCCTTGGCTGGATTCTTCTGACTTTGCTAGCACTGCAGGAAGGTCATGATCTCTTGAAATATTGTAATTGAGTTATTGTGATTTCTACAAGTGAAGGTGGCACTGAGTGACAGCCACCTTTGGAGTGGTTAATAGCCAGAGGTTTCTACTAGCCACAGAAAATGGGAAGGCTCCAATCCTGAAAAAAAAATGGTTTAAAATATTAAAACAAATATAAAATGGCTGTAAAATTGTGGGTGGGTTTCAGAGTAGTCTTGTCACAGTTAGGTTTCAATTCTGCACCCCTAGAAATGGATCATAAAATGGTTTGGGGTGGGAAGGGACCCTCCAAGGTCATCCAGTCCAAC
>NW_008627611.1:31488-39629 GCF_000691845.1 Merops nubicus
CAGGGCCAGAAATTATTGCCAAAATTCCAACCGCAACCTCCCCTGGGGCAACTTGAGGCTGTTCCCTCTTGCCCTGTCCCTTGGGAGCAGAGCCCTTCCCTGGCTGAACCAGCACTTGGGGAGGAGCTGGGTTTGTGTGCAGGAATCTTTAATCTCTGAGTTGAAGGCTTTTACTTTTCCATCTGAGAAGCCACAGCTTTCTTCCCATGGGAAAGTGGGAAGCTGGGGAGGGGCTGTGGCTGTGTGGGGGGCCCTGTGCCTGCTGACACCCAGCTCTGCTGCCTAAAGCCTCACTCATTAACCTCCTCTGCCCTGGTGAGCTGACAGCCCCGGGTGTTCCCAGCTCCCCCCCAGGGCAGCACTGGGGCTGGGTGCTGGAGGGGGCTGAGCTGCTGCTGGGGTGTGCCAGGGGTGATCTGTGCCTGTGCCCCTGTTCCTGCACTTCCCCTGAGCTGCTGCCACCTGCAGATGGCAACAACCAGCCCTGTGGCTCCTGCTGGCCCTGCAGGACCAAGCTGTGGCTTCTCAGATACTTGACATTTGGGCTCTGTTTTCCCTTCCCTTCCCTTCCCTTCCTGTTTTCCTCATTTCCTTTGTTTTCTTTTGCTTCTTTTTCTTCTACTTTTCCTTTTTCTGCTTTCCTTTCCTTTCCTTTCCTTTCCTTTCCTTTCCTTCCCTTCCCTTCCCTTCCCTTCCCTTCCCTTCCCTTCCCGTCCCTTCCCTTCCCTTCCCTTCCCTTCCCTTTTTTCCTGTTTTCCTCATTTCCTTTGTTTTCTTCTGCTTCTTTTTCTTCTCCTTTTCCTTTTCCTGGTGTTTTTTCCTCCACCCACCCAGGTTCTCCCTGGGAAATGAGCAGGGAGGGTCCAGCTCCTCCAGGCTCATCTCCTGGTTAACATTCATGTCCCTCTGGAGAGGACCAGCCCAGGGCTCCCAGGCTTTTCAGCCTTGCTGGCCAGGCAGGCTCTGCATTCTTAGGATGTTTTCTGTAGGCACTTCTTTCTTTAGGAGAGCTCATCACCTTGCTCCACTCCAGGCTGGGGGTTCTCCTTCACCAGTGTGGAGCGTGGCCAGAGAAGGGCAACGGAGCTGCTGGGGAAGGGTCTAGAGCCCAAGTGTGGGGAGGAGCAGCTGAGGGAGCTGGGGGGGCTGAGCCTGGAGCAAAGGAGGCTCAGGGGAGACCTTCTGGCTCTGCACAGCTCCTGACAGGAGCCTGGAGCCAGGGGGGGGTCGGGCTCTGCTCCCAAGGGACAAGGGACAGGACAAGAGGAAAGGGCCTCAAGTTGCCCCAGGGGAGGTTTCAGTTGCCCCTGAGGAACAATTTCTTGCCCTGGAGGGCTGTGGAGGCCTGTGCCAGGCTGCCCAGGGCAGTGGTGGAGTCCCCACCCCTGGAGGGGTTTCCAAGCCGTGGAGATGTGGGGTGAGGGACACGGGGCAGTGGGGACCTGGCAGAGCTGGAGAATTGCTGAACTCCATGGTCTGAAATGTCTTTTCCAACAAAAATGATTCTATGATTTTCCATGTTAAAAATGTTATATTGAGTTAGTTTTCAGGTATTTTTCCAGTTCTGGAGACATCCCCAAGTGTCTGAGGTCTGTTGGTAACAGTCTGAGCACCTCTGTTCCCTTGGCCTGTGTGTGCCCTGCTGGGGTGCAGCCCAGGCTGCCTTTGCCTCCTGCCTTTCAGGGTGCTCAGGATCAAGTGAATCCTTTGAGCATTTGGAGCCTTCACTCCCTGGGACATTTCCTGAAGGGCTTCAGGGCTGTGTGTGGGGACCACGTGTCCATCCTCCCCATGGCTCCTCTCCCAGGCAAGCAGCCAGGACCTGTCCTCAGGTCGAGGGGCTGGGGGGAGCTCCCAGAGCAGCACCAGCCACACCTTGGTGTCTGTTCCCAAATGCTCCTGTCCCCTTCAGTGAGTGGCTCCTTTCTTGGGGCCTCCTCATGAATCCTCCTGCTCGTGTTGGAGCCACGTCAAGCCCTTTGGGATCCTGCCCTGAGGTGAATCTGGCTGTCAAAGACCACCCTGCCACGAGTCTCCTGCTCTCCTTTCAGAGCCCATCCAAGAGGTGTGCTGCTGGTGGAGCAGGGTGTGGGTGGGGGGTTTGGCACTGCTGCTGCCAAGAGAGCTGCTCAGCCCTGCTCTGGGTCAGCTCCTACCCTCCTGCTGGGCAGCAGCTGTTTGTTCAGCTGCAGAAGGCTCCCAGTTCTCAGAAAAGCCACAGGTAGTGCTGCAGAGGGGTTGGGAGAGGAGAAGGATCAAACTTCCCTTGCTCGTGCAGATGAGGAATTCTGTACTGGCCTCCCTGGGAGAAAAATGAATGTAAAATAGTCTAAATAATCTTTGGGGGAGGCAGATGTGCCCAGCTTTCCAGTGCCAAACCCACCCTTGCCATGGGAAGTGAAACATTTTGCTCCTTTATTCACTGATGGAGCTGGGAAGGGACAACCTGCTCTAGTGGGAGGTGTCCCTGCTGGTGGCAGGGGAGCTGGACATGGATGGTCTTTAAAGTCCCTTCCAGCCCAAACCATTCTGTGAATTTTATGTGTTTTAAAAATGAAAACAAAACAAGGAATGTCCTGGAAGGCCACCAGGTCTGTGCCCTTACAGGGGACTGTATGGATCTGGCACCACTGAGCAGAGTCTGGCCCCAGCCTCTTGCCCCCCGGGGCCCTTGAGCTCTTGCTCAGCACTGCTCAGATCCCCTCTGAGGCTTCTCTTCTCCAGCTCAGCAGCCCCAGGGCTCTCAGCCTGGCCTGGCACAGAGATGCTCCAGCCCCTCAGCAGCTTCACAGCCCCCACTGGACTCTCTCCAGTAGCTCCTGGTCTCTCTTGACCTAGGGAGCCCAGAACTGGACTTAATACTCCTGAGGTGGCCTCACTAGGGCAGAATAAAGGCAGGAGAACCTCCCTGGACCTGCTGCTGGCCACCCTCTTCTCCATGCAACCCCGCCTTCTTAGCCATGAGGTCCTGTTGCTGGCTCATGGGGAGATTGGTGTCCCCCAGCACTCCCAGGCCCTTCTCTGCAGAGCTGCTGCCCAGCAGGTCCCCCCTCCCCTGTCCTGCTGCAGGGGGTTGTTCCTCCCCAGGGGCAGGACCCTCCCCTGGCCCTGGTGAAGCCCATGAGGTTCCTCCCCCAGCTCTGCAGCCTGTCTGGGTCTCTCTGCACTGTCTCTGGTGTCTCAGCCACCCCTCCCAGCTCTGCCCCACCAGCACAGGGGCTGGGGCTCTGCTCAGGGAGGGTGAATTCTGACCATGAAGCTGCATGGTCCTTACAGCCCCGCGGTCTTCAGCCGTTTCTCCTCCTAGCTGAAGGTTGCACGTTGGGTTTTCTGCAGGCTCTCACTCCCCCTCGTGTCTCTGCAAGGCTTGTGCAGGCTCATCCTCCATTCCTGTCTCATCCCTTTGCTCCTCCACCAGCCCAGGGCTGTTTTCTTCCTTCTACTCCAACAAATCTCAAGCAGGTCATTAAACTGCACCCAGCTTTTGAGCAGAAACAGCAATTCCTGTGTATTTAAGCAATAATTGTTAATCCTTCATCTCCAGTCAGGGCTTTAGTCCCTGTTAGCCTCCAGGAACCCAAAGCTGTGTGTTCTCAGAGGTTTGAACCCTTCTGTTCTCTGCTGTGACTCCTCTTATTGAGGAGAAGCCTGTCCCTGGTTCGTTCCACCTCCCTGCAAAAAAGTTGGGGAGGGACTTTCTGCAAGGGCTTGTAGTGGTAGAACCAGTGGTGATGGCTTCAAACTGGAAGAGGGGAGATTGAGATTAGAAATGAGGAAGAAATTCTTCACTCTGAGGGTGGTGAGCCCCAGGTTGTCCAGGGAAGCTGTGGATGCTCCATCCCTGGAGGTGTTCAAGGTTGGATGGGGCTCTGAGCACCCTGCTCTAGTGGGAGGTGTCCCTGCCCATGGCAAGGGGTTGGAACTGGATGATCTTTAAGGTCTCTTCCAGCCCAACCCATTCTGTGAATCTTTGGTTTGACTCTTGGAAGTCAGAAACCACCATCCAGGGGTGGCTGAACTTTGGGTGGAATCAGGTGGATTTTGTTTCAGGGTGTTTTCTCAGTGTCTTCACCTGAAGGGATCATATCATAGAAGGAGAAGACAAATTCTTCTTTATTCCCTCTGAGCTAAAGCTTCATTTCCTCTAAAACTTAAAAAGAGCCTAAATAATGGGAGGCAGGAGCACAGAACCTGCAGGTAACAGAAGCTTGTAGGGCCCAGCATGAGAAGTGATGGCATTTTCCACAACAAAAAATGCAACAATGGGGTATTTAATATATCCTTGGGTACCAGAGTTGGATCAAACCTCTCAGAACACTTGAGGTTGGAAGGGATCTGGGGTCATGGAGCCCAGTCCACCGTGCTCAAGCAGGACCACCCAGAGCAGCTTTCCCAGTACCACCTCCAGGCAGGCGTTGGGCATCTCCAAAGCTGGAGCCTCCAGAACCTTGTGCCAGTGCAGGGTCACCCTGCCAGTAAAGGAGGTGGAGTTTTTGTCTTTAAATGGAATTTCTGATATTTTAGTTTTCGTCTGTGGCCTCTTGTCCATTCAGAGGTCACCACTGAGGAGACTCTGACTCCTTCTGGTTCATCCCCTCCCCTCAGGTGTTGACAGACACTGCTCTGAGCACCCAGCTCTCCTTGCAGACATCCCTGCTCACTGCAGGACTAGATAACCTTGGCAGATCCCTTCCAACCTGGACCATTCCACGACTCTATGGATACAGATGATGTGCCCAGTCCATACATTTGCTGCCTGGTGGTGTGGTGGGAACATCTGAGCTCTCCTCAGCCATGGGAGGGGACATCCCCAACCTCCCCAGGCAGCTGAAGTGCTGCTCAGGGGAGTGCCTGAGTAAAGAGGGGCTTTTCTGGCTCACGTTCACGTTGCTTGGAGATGGGAACGTGGTGGCCTGGAGGCTGGAAGGCAGCACTGAACAGAAGCTTCTTTCAGTCTGGAAGGGTGAGCTTGCCAACGGCATGAAAATATCACCCAAAAAATAACAAACTTCTCCCCGTTGCTGCTGCTGGAGGGAGGTGGTGATGGAGACAAAATGTGGCTGCTCAGCTCAGGTGGCTCGTGGTGGTTGCCTGGAAGATTTGGGTGACACCTCTTGGACCTGTTTTCACCTGGAACCTCCTACCACCCTGTGTTAGCCAGGAACAGCAAGCTCCAAAATCTCTGGCAGTTAAATTGTTCCCCTGAGGAGAGAGCAGAGCAAGGAAAGGGACCTGGGGACAACTTCTGTCCCTCTAGATGTGCTGGCAGCCCCGTGGGACGTGGCTAGCAGTGGTGTGCAAGCTGGTGGCCCACAAGCTGGTGGCTCACAAGCCAAGTTCCTCACCAGGCTGCCAGAAGAGGAGGAGAAAGCTGGTGAAGGGAGGTTTGTGTCAGCCACTGCCCCAGCTAAAACACTTGGTGGGAAGAAGAAGTGAAACAAGGAAGTGTTTGTGCAGGCTGATGAGCTGCCAGAGCCTCCTGGCAGAGAAAGGGCATTTCCATGGGCATCTCCAGCCAGATGCTGCCAACCCCACCTCCACTTCACGGGGGGAAGTGATAAAACACCAGAGTGGGCTCCAAAACCAGCCACGGATGGCTCATTAATTAGGGTGGAACCGTTTGGGTGGAATCCTTTGTTATTTCGAGTGAACTAGAGAGGTTTCAGTTCAATCAAAACCTCAGCTCAGGTTTTCAGCACCTGGAAGTGACAAAATGTTGTTTGTGGGGTGGTCCAGGCTGTGGAAAGGGGCCTTTGGAGGAGCTCTTTTCATCTTCTGCAGAGCAAGGAGGGAGGTGCTCAGCAGAGGGAGCTGCAGCCCCACCAGCCTGCCCCAGCTCAGCTTTTCCAGGAGATTGAACAACACTGAGCTTGTTCAGCACACGGCCGTGGGGTTAGGGGGTTAATTTATAACTCTGCTGGGTTTGAAGCTGGAAGATGTTCAGTCAGAGGTGTCCAGATGGTGTTTTGTTTGATGGTGCCCAGGGTAGTCCTCGTTGCAGGAGACCTGTAGCTCTGGGTGTAGGTGTTGCTCTTTGACCTTGCTGTGTTATCCCTCAGGGTATGGGCAGTTTGGTGACCCAGGGGTGGGGTGGATGGAGACGCCTCCATGCCACGGAGGGGTTGCTCTGGTGGAGCAGAGCTGGGGTGGAATCACGGCTGCAAAACCGGGGCTGGATCTGAGCGTCTCCTGAGCAGAAATGAGGAACCCAGCCGGGCGCTCGGCTTCCTGAAGGAGACCTCAGCTGGGAGGAGATCTGTCCCTCAAAGCTGTCGGTGAGCAGCTGGAGAGCTCGGTCTGCAGGTCTGCTCTGTCCTCAGGCCCCCCTCTGACCAGGGCAGGGGGACGTGGGGGGTTCAGCCATGGAGAAGTGGGCGGGCGATGCCAGCGCCTCCGCGTTCCGCCTGCCCGCCTGGATGGTGAGTCGGTCCCTTCTGGTTTCAGGCAGGGCTTCTGGTTTTTGGCTTGCTGCTGGAGGGAGCTTCAGCCCTCGCCGGGGCTCCGTGGCGTTGGGTTGGGTCGTTGGAGTTTGATATGGAGCAGGTTCCACGTACTAAAAAGCTGCGTGGCTCCACAGGGTCAAGCGACCAAGGGATGGGTCCACCCCACCTTGCAGATTGAGACAAACTCATTTTTATAGCAACTTGGGAGGAGAGGCAGAAACTCCTGGAGACGTTGGATTCCATCAGGATCACTGCAGCAGATAGTGGCTTGTCAACTACTTTAAGTTTTATCATTTAGATTCCATTGTTGGAATAAAACCTCTCAAATTTCAGGCGCCCTTCAGGGCATCGTGCGCCGCTCAGCTGTTTTTTGGTGGCTCAAGAGGGTGGAATAGAGACCAGCAAGGATTAAAAATCCCCTTTTCTCTGCTTTGCCTCTCTGCTGGGAAGAATCCCCAAAGCAGCTGAAAACACCACGACCTTGCTCCAGAAGCAGGCAGCTCTTGGAGGACAGAAGGCTGCGTGTCTGGAGGCCTCTTTCACGTGGCCCCCGAGGGTCTGCGCGGTGCCTCGAGCTCCAAAAATGTTCATGATGCAGAATTTCAACTCTTCTGAAGCCTCAATAGTTGTTCTGCCTTCCTAAGTTTCTGCTCCTATCTTTCATTTCTCTTTTGGAAGTCGTCCCTTTTGGTAGTTCTTCTAAAAATACTCGGATCGCTATAATAAGAATCGATATTTTTGGGCTCTTATATTCTCCCTGCTTTGATCTTTATCTACAAATAGGTTCCGTGCGTGGTGGTTGGATTCAGACATCATTATTCTCCTTTAATAACCAAATTCATGTGCCCCCACGATCACTTTTTTTAGGCTTTCTGGCTTCTATTTATGTAGAATTATAATTTATCATTCCGCTCCTCAGCCTTTTTTAATATTCCTTCAGCTTTCACCCAAATTCTGTCACATTTACAGCAAGAAGGAGGGAACGAGCTTCACATCAAAGCTGGGATAAACTCTGCATCAGATGCAACTTGGTTTATTGTTTCAAACGTGGATTTTTTTGGGGTGCTAAGCATAAAAATAAGGAGTTCTGCTTAAAAACAAGCAGCAAACCTCTCCCTGCAGCTCTGGCCCCCACTGTCATTTTTTCCTGGAGCTGGTGGGATCAGGACCAGATGCCAGAAGCTTTATTTAAATGCACCTTTTTTCCTTCAGGCTGTAGCAATTCCCTTCTGCAGCAGGGGCCTGTGATTTTATAGACAATTTAAAGCTGTTGTGGCATCAAATTCTGTCTGCAAAGGGCTTAGGGTCATGCCCTCCAGCAAGGTTTTTAATCAGGGTTTTAATGTGGCTGATTTGCATTTTATGTGGTTTCTCAGGACAAGGTGGGATTGAACAGCCACGTTTCAAGAAGTAATTAGCCTCAGCTTTAAAATGCTCATTATCTTTAAGGTCATTATTTCAAACAATCAGAATGTTCTTACCAAGGTCCTACATTTCCTACAGTACAGTTAGCCAAATATTTAAAAAAAGGTAGTTTTAGTGGGAAATAACAATCCCTTCTGATGGCTGCCTGGCAGAAGAAGTTAAAATACAGTGCAGGGGCTGTTCTCTGAAAGGTCTTCATCAGTGATCTGGGGCAGGGGATCGAGGCACCCTCAGGTGGTTTGGGGATGGCACCACCTTGGGTGGGGGTGTTGA
>NW_008627612.1:0-7646 GCF_000691845.1 Merops nubicus
AGCAGAGTCTTCCCTCCTCCAGGCTTTCTCCCCTATATCTTGGGTCTGGAGTTCACAAGGTCTGGCTTCAGGATTAAGGACCAAAGCAAAGGTGGCATCCAGCAGCTCTGCCTTCTCTGCAGCCTCAGTGATCAGGGCTGTGCCTCATCCAGCAGTGGGCCCACACTTCCCCTCTTGTTCCTTTTACTACTGATATATTTGAAGAAGCCCTTTTTGTTCTGTTTTACTTCCTTTGCCAGTTTTAGTTTTAAGAGGGCTTTGGCCTTTCTTATTACTTTCCTGCATATCCTGACTATCTCCCTATACTTCTGCACTCAAGGCAACGCAGCTATCTTGGGCTTGGAGGAAGTGGTATTTAAAAACTGACCAGCTTTCTTGTACTCCTCTACCCTCCAGAGTCTTAGCCCATGGGATTCCTGCAAGTAGATATTTGAAGAGTGCAGAGTTAGCCCTGTGGAAGTCCAGGGTTGTAATCCTACTTATTGCCCTGCTTCTACCTTGTAAAATACTAAACTCCACCATATCATTGTTACTGTTGCCAAGGCTGTTCCCAACCTTATTGTCCCCAACCAGCCCTTTTTTATGCATTCATACAAGATCCAGCAGTGCACCTCTTCTCGTCCAGCTGAGATTCATAGACCATCAAAGAGAATGAGGACAAGGGAACCAAATTACTGTTTCCCTGTGGCACTGTTTCAACACACATTAGTGTATATCTTTGTCTGCCCCTCTTTCCTCATCCACCCCATCTCTCACACACAAATGTATTAAACCATTACTGTCGAAAACACAATTTCCAGTGAAAGTTATCTGTTGAAAATAGTTTTCAGACAAATCCTACCTAAAATTTGCTTGCTAGCTGAATATCTGTCTGAAAATGCAAACTTTCAAAGAGAAAACTGATTAATGTCGTGAGGAAGGGAGGGGGAACTAAGGGTATCTGACATGTCACAATGTTTGACAACAGCACAAAGTTGTATGAATTACATACAGATGAATCAAAGTTCTTTTACTTGAAAGAAGAAAAATTGGTATGTTAATCAGTAACACCAACTGTAGCTTATCAAGAAAGTGTTGCAAATAAATCAAGCTGAAAATGTTATTAATTTTGGTAATACTAAAAGTAGTAACAAATGCATTTTTGCCATCCCCACTCTGGGGGAAATGGACCAATAGAATAATCAATAAGGTTAAAAGCAAAACTCTTCATTGACTTCAAAGACAGAAGACTCAAGCTCAAAAGCACTTCAGAGAGAAAAATCTAAGCTTTGAGCTACAATGATTACTTCAAATAGTTTCACCAGTTTGTATTTTTGGAACCCTTCTGGCAATAACTCCTCCCTCTAAACCATTTCCCAAGTCATACCTTGTTAGAGAGAACGTTAAACAAGGATATAATGTTTTGAGAAAAGGGTAGGGAAACTAAAAGCCATAAGAAATAAATGACAAATAGAAACTTTGTTTTAGTGACCTATAGTTTATTAAAAATTTGTCCAGCAAATATCGTCAACCTTTTAGGATTTGGACTCTGATGATCCCTTCTGTCATGACTTCAGGGGACCAGACGCCTATTTCACGAGTTTGCTTTACACAAACTAGTATGGAACTGTAATAAAATTTGAATAAAGATATGGTAAAAAAGAGAGCCATCTTAAAAATTAATAACCAAACAGTATAATAGAAAATACTAGGAATAAAACTGATAATACCCTGTTGTCAAAATCTGAATTTACAGGTAGGTGTATTTTACAACAATCTGAGGATCAATCCAGAACCAATTTACGCTGTTACAGATTGACCAGAACAGATGCAAAGTCAAATCTAACCTGGAATAGATACCAAGAGAGGCATTTATCATGTTGATCCACATCAATGTAAAACTACTTTTCTACACAAATTTAAAGCTTGAATGAACAGGTACCACACAAAGGTATGCATAAATCACATATGCAAGCCCAAAGAGTGACTCTCAGAATTCCTGCAGCAGCCTAAAATAATTGTGCTAGGAATCAAACTCCTTCTTTCCCGCCTATCTGGCTTCCAGTTACACAAGCATAATGATGCTTTGCCTTTTGCAGTGTATCAGATTAATAGAAACAAATGTACAGTTATACATTTTCCCCTTTTATAAACAATCTACCAATATTTCCTTTGCCCACAGAGTCAGGAGTTTTCTAATGCAGTCCAATTTCTAAATAAATAACATATGAGTCTGTAAACCAAATCTACCAGCTTGGTTTTTTTATTTTGTAATTTACCAAGATCCATCATTAATTTGGTGTGTTTTTTGTAAGGATGAAAAAAAGAAAATATGAGGCTCTTGGCTGTTCTGATCACCTTCTTAAATTACTGGCTTTGCAAAGACAGAAAAAACCTAAAGTGCTAAGGTTAACCACATAATTACATGCTGTTTCTTGCCACCCCACCCCCCTGGTTCAAATCAATCCATTACTAGGCAAAGTTACAGTATTTTGGAGTCAGCTGTTAGATATGACCTCTGGAATTCATTCATCTAAATCTTCTTGAAGTGACATTGCTTGTCAAAACTCATCAGCCAATAAAATTCTTAAACTGAAGAGAGTTGTCCTCTCAAATTAAAGTGATACCTTCACCCTGATTTTTTCCGTACGAAAGTTGCATTGTGCTTTTCTGTCAGGACAATATTTTTGGGAACTTTATCAGAGTCCAAGTGTTTATCCCTTAATTTTCCAAAGGGTGAGGGGACATGTAATCAAAATTCTCTTTAGTGTGAATTGACACAATTTGAATGAATGACAAAGTAGGTGAGAATATTTCTGTTGTGATCTAAGATGTCTTAATTTTAAACCAAGTGGGAAACAAATTGGAACTTGTGCCAATTTCTGTACTCTCAGGAGTCACTCTCCCTGCAGCCCCTCTTTTATTCACTTGTTCCCAGTCATGCTCACATATTTACCTTCAGGGCAATAAATTCTGACTTTAAGGAAAACTGCTAAAAAACAGTTTTTGATGGAGATTTTACTGTAAGCAGAAAAACAGAGCTTCACACTGATCATTTCCCAACAACATTTATTCAACCCAAACAAAACTTTTCAAAAAAAGTGAACCCTCCATCCACTCTGCCAGTAAAAGCGTGCTTAAATCCCACTTCAAAAGGATGAACGCACATGCTCACGATATCACTTCTGAAGAGAGATTTTCCTGTATAGGGAGCTTACGCTTATGAATCTTATTTTGGGCAAAGCTAGAGGAGGGCCCAATTCATTAGGAACAATGGCTGATTCTTTAAAGGGAGTAGTTTCACAGAATAATAGAATCATTCTGGTTGGAAAAGACTTTTAACATAGCACTGTTGGGTCACCACTAAACTGTGTGCTTAAGCACAACATCTGCACACCTTTTAAGTATCTCCAGGGAAGGTGACTCCACCACTTCCCTGGGCTGACTGTTCCAGTGGTTTAGAACCCTTTTTGTAAGGATATTTTTCCTAATATTGAATCTAAACTTGCCCTGGCACAACCTGAGGCCATATTTTCTTGTCCTATTGACTGCTACATGGGAGTACAGACCGACCCCCACCTCACTACAACCTCCTTTCAGGTAATTGTAGGTCTTCCTTGAGCCTCCTTTTCTCCAAGAAAAACAAGCCCAGAAAATAATGTCTGTCCATTCAATGTCCTTCTCCACTTCATCACTTGGTGGTGACCAAAATGTTATAAGTCTAAGACTCTTAAGACAGACTACATTCCTAACCAACAATCCTAGACTATATTTTTGCACAAACATGGTTGCAGAGAAAAGGCTGAAAAAGCATATGAGCAATATTTTGTCAAAACACAAACTAATCCATCTTTGTGCCACGGGACATGAGGAGAGGAAGGGAAGGGAGTTTAGTATAACCATATAGAGCTGCAGAGAAATCCCACTGCAAATATTACAGACCTGGCTGAGAAATGTGGACATGGGCTTCCCAGGCTGTCACTTTGCCACACCAAGACCCATAGACCCCAGTAGGTAGAAAAGGTTTGCTTAAAAAGGTGCATGGAACGGTGAAGGTAAAAATAGAGTCTTGAAGACAGGATAAAAATTGCTGCCTAAATTACACTTATCAAGCTATTAGATAATCCTGAAATACTTAAAGCTGCAAAGATAATACCAAACATTAAACCCAAGTAGCAACACGAAGCACCAAAAAGTATAAAAGGAACTGGATTTTAAAATTAAACAGGTGTATATATATTTTTAATGTCTGCTAAATGTTTCTTTCAAGAAACATCAGGCACTAATAAAAAAAAAAAGTGCCTTTAGGCTTCTGTAGCACTGGATATATCAAAGAGGGTTTTTACTAACAATTTGGGCAGTTTATGCCTCTGGGTGCTACTGCTATGATTTCAAAATAGAATTATCTGATACTATGCGATTTCTTGAATCATTAGTTTTCCATCTCTTCTAACTTATTTTCAATCTTTCTTTTATTTATACATACACATACTGATACAAGCTGCCAAAAAGAAATAATGAAGAAACCCTTGGAAATAAAATATTACTTAATACTTTCTTAAAATGTATTAAATACATATACATCTGACACAATTATCTGATGGAATATTTCTGATTACTATTTGCATGCCAAATTCACCTCCCATATATACTGCAGGAGACTGCTGCATCCTTGCTCTGCTACACTATCATCACAAGACAAAGTTATGTATAATACATTCTTGTCTGACTTCTAAATACCTGTAACAGTTCATAGAAATCAGCAAACATCAGAAGTTTCAAAAACTACAAAAAGGGCTGCAACATCACATAGAACAGGGCCTTAAATTACCAAATTGGGATTACGAATACATCATTCTTTTCTAAATGAATTTTCCATTAAAACCTTGACACAACTCCTGTTAAAGAACTAATGGCAGAAAGAAGACACAAGAATTAAATGAGTAAAGATGGTGTAGTGTACACTTTAAAGACTTTTCAGTACTGTACTCCATACCTTGACTCAGCAGAATTTTCAAATTATTGAAGGGATTATTGACAGGGAGTGGACATGTAAAGAACTGAGAAATTTCTAGGTTTTGTGTTTCTGGTTTTTGTTTGTTTGTTTGTTTGTTTGGTGAAAGTGGAACCAGGACGCTAGTTCTAAACATAAAATGATCTGAATATCATCTAAAAGAAATATCTGCTGCTGAACTAGAATTGATAGCCAAGAGGTAGCCCATGAGATTTAACACATGTAAACAGTATGAAAAGGTCAATAAAATAACTTTCCTACTCCTGCTTTATCAGCAGTGCAAACTGTTTCAATAAAACATTCCTTTCTGTCTCTTTGTTTCAGTCTGAAAAGTTAAAACTAAAAAAAAGCCTTACATCAGAAATTGATGAACTTATTTTCTTTGAATAAGAAACTTTTGCTATTAAGTAAAAAATAATTTAATTTTCCATTTTTCGATTCCTAAAGCACATTTAGCTACAGACCACTGACAAACAGAAGAATACAAGTACTATCAAGAAGAGATAGTGAAATAAAAAGGAACGTTTAATGATTTCAAACTCAAGATCCTAATGAGAGGTGAACTACTCTTAAAAGAGACCAAGTGTGATATGCCTAGAGCAAATATAAACTCTGATTTGACTGCAGGCAAACTTTGCATGACAATAGCTTCCAACTAATAAGGAACTGAAATATGCAGGAGTGCAAAAGACAAATCCCACAGAGCTCAGCTGCTTTGCAAACAAAGCATGAGAGAGCAAGTGGGAAGGGTACTACTCAAGTGTTTTACAACAAAATAAACTTATCATTGCCTTCATATATTAGCAGTGGTAGCCAAGACTGGAGATGTTGCCTAAAGAGCAACAATTGCACAATGTACCCATCTGCTGTTAATTTACTTTCTAAGCTGAGGTGACAGCAGGTAAAAGAGTTTGATATCCTCCTTCCATAATGCCAGGTGTGGCAATATTCTATAAAATAGATCCATTGATATAATATCTCTACCATGTCCCTTTAATTTTATTTTTTTTTTTTAGGAATAATATTGTTTTTAACTGAAATACGAAGTGTCAACTCTAAAGACAAATTATGCAAAAAATAAACAGAAAAATCCAATGCCACTCAACGACAGTAAAAATTGGTCTGCTAGCAGATTATTTTCACAATCTGTGTCATGCAATTTATCAGGATTCTGTAAATCCAATTGTTTGATATAAAAAAAGAATAATACCCTTAAGTCCATGTGCAGCTCATCTTAGACAACAGCTGGAAATTGTATTTTGTTAATTTCTGGTCTGAGATCATGCTATACCAAGAGCCACTCAAGCCAACAGTCCCATTTCCACTGTGAAGTGTGAACAAGAGATATTTCAAGACTGCCAAGTTGTTCTCAATACTCTTCTCTACACTACATCAGAATTAGAATAGAAAATTAGAGGAGGAGCAGGGACAATCAATCAGATTTGGTCTTCCACTTAAACGTCACCATTGCTTGTTGTAACAGTAGTGTGGTTGCAGATGACTCTAAAGATCTAGGCAAGACAGCTTTTGTAGTAGGAGGTAGTACCTTTTATTGGAGCAACTAACGTAGAGAAAAGATAAAGACAAGATATGAGCTTTTGGACACATTCTCTTCTTCAGCTTTGCTCTTCCTCCCAGACCTTCTGTATTTTATTCCTTTTTGTCAGATGATAAGTTTTTTGGCCTAACAACAGGCCTGAAGAAGGGTATATACATCTAAAAAGTTGAAACGTTTCTTTCTTCTACAGAAGAATAAAAGGTATTACCTGTCATACTAAACTTTGCATGAGTTCCTTTTCATATCCTGGCCAACCTCTGAAAATATGCTCAGGTAACGCAGATGCAAGGGAAGAAGTACCTGCCTCTCCTGTTGTCTCTGCACTGTTTGATCATGTAAAGAGTTGAAACATTTCTTTCTTCTACAGAAGTTATTCTAATAAAAGGTATACCTGTCATATTAAACTTTGCATGAGTTCCTTTTCATATCCTGGCCAAACTCTGAAATTATGCTCAGGTAACGCAGATGCAAGGGAAGAAGTACCTGCCTCTCCTGTTGTCTCTGCACTGTTTGATCATGTAAAGACCAGAATCCAAAGTACCAAAATGCTATAGGAAAAGACACTGTCAAGCACCAGAAAATACTAGAACTCTCATGGAAAAAAAT
The DNA here is from genome assembly GCF_000691845.1 of Merops nubicus. NCBI lineage: Eukaryota > Metazoa > Chordata > Aves > Coraciiformes > Meropidae > Merops > Merops nubicus. Next base: position 7,158 of record NW_008627612.1, read on the forward strand.
CTTCCCTGGAGATTTCCAAGCTGATTTGCAACTCAGGTTTAAATAAGTATTCTCATCTTCATTAGCAGTAAAATACCAAAACACACAAACAGATGAAGATTCTTCTAACTTCTAATTCTAAGAAAATAGACAAGAGGTCTAGTCTTTCATTTGTCTTCTCAGTGCCTTACAATGGGTTGTCTATATTGTCATTGATAATGACTGAACCTGATAATAATAAACCTGATAATATAGAACCTGAACATAGTTTGAATGAAAATGTTTCAAAGCTCATAGGGCTCCATTCTGAATAAGTCTGATCTCTATGCAATGAAACGCATTCCTTCTGGCCCAATAATACAGACTTGGCAAAAGAAATGCCTTTAGCATTGGCAAAAATTCCAACCGTGAGTCTGCTATTGCCCCTTCCAAAGGGTCTTTTATTGTATATGTTGCTTATCAGCATCTGTCTGAAATGAATGGTGATTCAATGCTGTAAGAGTCGGTCAG
>NW_008627613.1:0-31159 GCF_000691845.1 Merops nubicus
GGAATTCAGCTGGCTTTGCACACCAAGTCCTAGCCAAATTGAGAGGGAGGGAAGAAGGGCATTTCCCTGACCTCTTCTTCCTTTTGTCCTTCCAGGCTCTGAGATGCTTTGTCTGATGGCCCAACTGCCCTGCTAGTGGAGTCACCCCTAACCTAGAGGCTACCATGGTTCTACAGCACTTCCTAGAAAGACCACTGAAAAATTGAGTGCCCAGAGGAGAATCAATAAGAAAAGATGTTGTGAAAATTCTGGGAAATACCTTGCAGAGAAAAAGTGATTTGGGCCATATCTTGATGAAAGCAATATTGAGAGGTCTTTTAATAGCAATGCAATTTTACTGGAATAAATCCAAGGGTGATAAAGGGCTCTTAAATCCATTAGGAAAGGGCACAATAGGCTGCATGTGCTTGAGCAGTGCTTGTGTGTGTGTAGATTCTCCAGCTCTCAACGTCTCCAAATCAAAATAAAGCACAATGTGAAGAAGTGTGCTTTAATCAAAGATATGTTAATGATTTACTAGAGAGAGCCTGGCTGCTGTCCCAGCCTGTGTGCATACTCTCAGTCAATAAAGTTTCTTTCTCCAGCTAGAGGTGTGTGCAATCCTCAGACCCAAACCTGCCTTGGGACAGAAGTCCAAGGATATTTTTGCCCAGGCCACAGTTCAAAGGGGATGATGCTGCCTCAGTAGATCAGGTTAGCTGGTACAATGGCCAGTTCTAAAGGTTTTCTTTGGTTGTTCAGTCTCAACATCAGATAAACTGACAGAAAAAGTGTGAGTAGTTGAAAGTAGAAACAGAATATTTAGCTGAAACGTTTGGAATAGTCTAAAAAAAGAAAGATAACATAACAAAGCATATTGAACAATCAGGTTCCTCATTAAGCACAGCAATGTCTCAGTTAACTTGGCCTTTCTTAACCATGGTCTGTGTTGCCCTAGGGAGTTTCTTTTGTTCCTTTCTTTAGTACAGTTGCTCTCCATTCCTGTGCTCGCTCTCCACCGGGGCTGTAAGTAGCTCAATTTTTCCTTTGTCCAGGATTGAATGTTAAATTTTTTTTAGTCTGCACTTCAGAAGACCTTTATTTTTTTTTTTCCCCCTTATTTTTTTTCACTTAGAAATCTTGTCCGTGACTGACACCAATTATCAGAACTTTTCTCTCTCCTATTAACCTCTGCCAAGGGATCTGAGGTATCCTATGCAAATAGAAATACAACACGGCAGTTTTTGGAAGCTTATTTTATCTTTATTCCTGTCCTGTTTTCCCTGATTTCCATTCCCATTACAATTCTTAATTAATGAGTTCTTTCTACCTCAGGTTAACTCCTCCTGTCTATACCATTTTTCATGCAATAAGAATGTGTATGATTTTTATGTGCTAAGAATCATTGTACCAGTAGCTTATTAATGCCAGAATGACCAGTCATCTTATTCTATATGAACTAGATGGGAAAAGAAACCACAGAAACAAACATCTCAGAATGAGTTGGTAGGTGCCCAGAATATCTTCCCACTTTGCCACACATACTAGTGCTTTCAGATTGGACTTTGTTTCTTATTTGTTTTATGGAAAGCCCAATTAAATGATCAAATAGCCTTATAGCAACAGCTAGGATTGGCTTGTGTTGCAGAAAGGTGGTTTCCTGGTGGGACAGCACAGTTGTATTTCATATTCTGCCCATACCATGAGGGCATGGTCAAACCTTACACTCTACTAGCCAACTACTGTACTTCAACTCTTTGATAAATAGCTTAATTCTTCTACCTCTCCCTTCTTCCAGTGTTGTATGATTATCTTCCTTTTTTCCCTATAAGGTGTCACAGATCTCCTCCCAGTCCAAAATTTAGCACTAGCTTTAGAAGTTCTTCAGATCTGTTGGATGAAGTAAATCCTAGCATATCTTACAAAGCTCTGCAAGGGTTTTTATTGATGTGACTGCTTTTTTTCATTAATTGGAAGGGGTTTGTGGCCTCTAATACATCGATTTTGGACCACCTGCATTCTAATCTCTTTGCAAATATTCCTCCTTGATCGACAGCACTGTGTCTCAGGAGACACTGGGAGCTGTAGTCTTTCACTTAAGAGTTTTCCTCCCCTGTCACCTCAAATGTCATTTCTGAAACATTTATCACAAGACACTGTCATTGGACAAATAAAGGGGCTGCATGATAGGAGCTCAGATATACACAACCCCTCTGCTTCGGTGACAGGTCCTGCTGGTGGCTCCTTGAGATAACAAGAGTTCAGATCTATCAATAGATGGAGAGGGAAGGACACAGGGCAGCATCCAAAATGGCACTGCAGGTGCTCGGTGGGGACAGGGGAGCTGTCAGGGTGGAGGAGGTGCAGACTGAGGTGGAGATAGTGCTCCCTGGGAAAGGATAACATTTGTTGAAAGGGCAAGAGAGAGATCTGCTCGCAGAACGTGCACACGATTAGAGGCACACTTGTACAGCCCATGCATTCTAACAGCTGAGACTTGTTTCCAACAGAAGCTGTCTGCTTCTTTTACAGGCTTAGGAAAGCCTTTTAAATACTTCTTTTAAAATATTTCTTGCAGATGCACTTTTTGTTTTTTTTAATATTGAAATTTTCTTCTCCATTAACTTGGAACATTAAAGGAAAAAAAAATTGTTTTTTCCAACAGGAGCTGTCTGCTTCTTTTGCAGGCTTAGGAAAGCCTTTTAAATATTTCTTTTAAATATTTCTTCCAGATGCACTTTTTTTTTTTTTAATATTGAAATTTTCTTCTCCATTAACTTGGAACATTAAAGGAAAAAAAAATTGTTTTCTGCTTCTGCTTTGCTCTTGGTTTTATCCAGTAGAATTTTCCTAAAAGGATGACTAGCAAAGAAGAAAAGAGGGAAGGAGTGGGCTTTTCTTCCCAAACAACTATGGGAATAAGTCATTTTGGGGAGGTTTTCAATGACACCGTGAGGCATAAACAATTCTCCCATGTCTCAATCCCACAGTAATGAAAGGAGGTTAAGTCCCTATACCTAAAGGATCTGTTTTGATTTTCACTGAAACCTGAAGTCCAAAGTCAATTTTTACAGCATTAAAAGGTTTCTAAGCATGCCACAATGAAAATCCAGGGATACATTGTCTCATCCCAAACCAGTGCACGGGCTGGATTTTCCTGTGATGTGACAAACAATGAAAACTGGCAAAGCAAAGATGATGCCATGAGAAAATACCACAATCCAGGGAGACAACACAACTTCATTTGAACATATGGTCCTCATCCCAAAGTCCTGAGGTGTTACTGTTGTTTGCTCCAAGCTGTGTTGTCAGTTATCTCAAAGAATGAATTTTTCCTTCTTGGCACACAAGTTATATACAGGTACAGTTTATTCAGAGAAGAAAAGCAAAAGGATACAAACCACTGAGGAGGTAGGAAATATAAGCTGAATAGAGTTGGTAATTAGGAGTCATTAACTCAGTATTTTTTCCTAATGCTGGTTTTGGCATCAATTTCTAAGGGAAAAAAATGATATATGTAAAGACTCCCAAACCAAAGCCTTTAAAATCAGAGTGTTCTTTCTTCCCTGTCAATGTTTATAGGATGCTTACCTGCAGCTACATTAAAAACAGCTGCAGTATCTGTTGTGTCAGCCTGTAAAATCTTCCATTTAGGTTAAAAATTTCAGCTTCTGCAATATAATTTAAGGGCTCAAGTTTCAAAGAGAGCTAGTGGAATATTTCCCTCATATACCATCATATATTTTAAGAACTTTCGCCTTTAATTAATAGTTTATAAGTTGCTTGGAACTCTTTGGATGAAAAGAAGATTATAGAATGCTATTCTACTAATTAGTTCTGTAACAAACCAAGCTGGAACAGAAAATACTTTTTTCTGTAAGGTATTTTTTTACCATTGTGGCTTGTCAACGTGTCTTTATTTCTTAGCTCTTTAGGATTTTTTTTTTCTCCCTCCTCTCCTGTGTACTTTCTATTAAATTAAGAGTTTCAACTGTGAGAATAATAGAGCCCTTGTAAGCTCTGTCTGCACTCACTATTCATTATTTATCCAGTGACCAGGTACAGTGGAAGCAGGCACAAAGCTAAATGCTATTGGACTAACTTTGATGCAGACAGTTCATTGTCTGAGGAAAAAAAAAAAAGGCATTTAAGCCTCAATGTTCTCAGTTCCACGATTTTCACCACTACCTCTTCCCCCCCTCCTCCTTTCTCTTTTATTAACTGCTTTACTCCGATGTCCTTTTGACTGCAGGGACTGGCACTGTCTGCAAAATCCAGCACAATGCTCCTATTCATCCTGGCTGTGCCATTTAGAGATTCCATAGCATGCTCCATCCCTATGGTAAAGATCATTCCGCCTCGGCACTTCCCTGCTTTTGAGGCAGTGATTGCTGAAGCAAAGGGCAGGGTTTGGGATCTGATTAGTACACCCAAGCTCTAAAAAAAGCCCAAATCGAGACAGCAGGATTGGAAAGGCCTGCACAGAGGGTGTAAGGAGGCACAGAGTGTCTCCCAACACTGCCAGGGTCGTGCTTCAGTGCAGAGAGTGCCCGATGCACTGTTCATTAACCCACCCTGCCTGAGCATCCCCAGGGCAGCATCCGCATCCTCTGCAGGGGTGCTGCTCTCCTGCCTTCCAGCTAGTCAAGGACCACAAAGCAGACAGCAGCAGACTGTAAGGGAAATATTGATGCTGACAAAGTGAACTTTAAAATGATTATCAGTTGATGTCTCAACCAAAGCTATCTAGCTTCTAGTGTTGCCATGTCATGCAAGTCTGAACATTTTCTGAAGTTCTTAGAGGCACCAAAAGTCCCTCTTGGGTATGCTATTGAACAAGGGTTCTCAGGTTTCCTTTCTAATTGTTGCTTCACTGTGTAAAAGTTATATTTCTGTGCTTTCTTCTAAGTTTGGGGTATTTTGGTTTTTTTTTTGGGGGGAGGTGTTTTTGGTTTTACATTTACAGTAGTTACTCTTGAAAAAAATTCCATTTTCATAAGCAGACCAAAAGGGAAGGGAAGGGAAGGGAAGGGAAGGGAAGGGAAGGGAAGGGAAGGGAAGGGAAGGGAGGGGAGGGGAATCAGCTGGATGGATGGATGGACGGATGGATGGATGGATGGATGGATGGATGGAGAGAAGGCAGACAGGCAGGTAGACCAACATGCTGAACACACTGTTCATATGAAAATAAATGTAGAAATATAATTCTGCTATTAATAAATGATAGTCATGATGGCATAGAAGATTTTCTCTCACAAAAAATAACAAATAGAAAAAGTTTAAGAAAAATATCAAAACCTATGACAAATCTTCTCAAGAAAAACACTACAGCACATGAATTTTAAGAGTTATTTCTTTACCTAGTTGCACTGAAACAAACACAAAAGAACATCTTTTCTGGGCTTTGGTAACTAACTTCTGACATCTGTTTCTGCCTATTCCTTGTTACTGTATCAGGAGATCAGTATATTGTCTGGTAACTCTCTGGAAACCCAAACAGCAGCATACATTCAGATACCACACCACAAACTTAATGTACAAAACAAATCAATGTTAAATGATGCCACTAATCCTGCCAGGCTGCAGGGTACACTGCTTCCATTTTTGTTTAATAAAGATATAACACCTTTTCCTTTAAGTCTTGCCCTTTTTACTCAAAAGTGTTATATTCAGAACTTTTCTCCTTAAAAAAATGTAAACTGTGCACTGAAGTTTTTCCAGTTCAACAAAGTATTTGAAATATGAAAATATATTAAGGCTCAAATTTACTCTCTTACTGTAACTAGAACATCTCTTATGAACTACTTACATCTCATTTAGATGACTGGCAAATATAAAGCATCCGTGTGAGGATGAACAGGTTGTACATTAGAAAACACAAGAAAATAGCCTGATTAATCCAGAGCTAAATTTGTCACTGTTGAGATGGAGTTAAACAGTGTTTGCATCAAGCTTTTTTATCGTGACAGCTTTATTTCCACCACTTAACTTATATGTCAACCTATGTCTTCTAATCCTACTTTGAAACCTGAAAAGGTAATAGAAGTCTCAGTGCTCTGCAAAGGAGTAGTTTTCACCCAAAGTTTGGCCTAAGTCACAATGTTTGGCTCTATTTTATTATCCTATTATTGTATTATCTGTTGTATTATCCTATTACAACCCAGTTTTATCACAAAGAAAACTTCTGAAATTAATCCTTTTGAAAAGCACATTGGAAGAGTTAAACTTGGATGTGTGGAAGATTTAAATTGTATTACCTGTTGTATTATCCTATGAGTACCCAGTTTTATCACAAAGAAAACTCCTTCTGAAATTAATCCTTTTGAAAAGCACATTGGAAGATTTAAACTTGGATGTGTGGAAGATTTAAACTTGGATGTGCTGCTTCTTGCTGACTTTTATTAAAGGAATAATTTGAATGATGCATGTTATAAGTTGTTCAAAACCTAGACTGGTCCATTAAATAACTCTCACTTGACTGATGGAACAGCCAGACAACATGTAATACATACCCTCATTGGTCTTCTCATGCAAAAGCACCTTTACAATAAAAGATTTGGAATAAAAACACTCTGAAGGGCCAACAGCAGCTACTATTTAAAAGGCAAACATCCACGTGTCTCCCATTTGTGCTCAGCCAGCTCGCTACTCCCTGTTCCATTCTCTGGAGGCCCAAATGCTATCCTGCAGCAGAGCTGTTCAGCACACTCAGGGGAGGCCAATGTCACATTTCCAGATGGCAAACTGCCAGCCTGGTGATGCTGTGCTGGAAGGCACCCAGGGAATTCACTTTGTTGCAGAAACAAAAGAACATCACTCCTTAACACACCTCATGTACCTGCTTGCTTCACAGCAGCTGATGGAGTAGCCAGAAAAGTTTCAGCAGCTCTCCTCAAATAGCTGTTTAGGTAGTGTCAGCTTTCTACATGGCCCCAGCAGCTGGTTGAAGGTTTTGCCAATTTACAAAAAAGAAACATCATGCTTCTAAGAAACAAGCATTAAAATGTAAACCTACCTCTACCCAAATGGAGAGACCTTTTGTTTTGTAAAATGCTACCTAAAGTTGTTTCATTAGTTGGCTAGCTAATATTTCTATGCATATTTTTTTCCTCTAGATAGGAAAAGCTACTGTACAAACATAAAATCTTCAGTGGAAAATGACTTTACTATCATTATTACTATGTTTTAGTATGAGATCTTTATTCAGATGTCAAGTTATTAGAGTATCTGCCACAGGGGAGAGCCTGGTGTGGAAAAATAACCCCACAACACTTAATAAAGTGTTTCAGGTGGAGAAAACAAATGTCTTGCAATTTCTGGATGTTGGATGACTTTCTGGTGTAAGAATAGAATCATTTTAGAAACATAGGTACTTTATTTTACTATAAAAAAAAAATCAATTTGATTTTAACAAATTCTACAAGTTGAACTCAATACTTCCAGTGGGAAGCTCTCATGTTTCTAGTTCTCTGTGTGCTGTGCTGAAGTTCTTTGTCATAAGAGGTAAAAAAAGTGGCCTTGTTCTGCCTGAAGGGAGTCTGTCAGAGGTTAACACATTTTCACAGGTAAAAAAAAATTAACAAAGCTGATACAGTCCCTACCAGATCTCTTTTAAGGTGTGTAAAGAGCTCTAGAAAAGAGTTATTCTCATAGAAATAATCCATGTTCTACAACATGTTCTCTAAACCTATCACTTCCTGTTTTATTTTAATGCATGTAATATCAGAAAGATGTGAATTTGGGCAATGCTTCTTGTAAACGGGTTTTAAGGAAAAGAAAATTCAATGTAAAAGTTTTTTTCACAGCAAGTGAAGTTTGAAAAAAAAATACATTCATAGAGTCAAACTCATGAGCTGCTTTGAAACTAAGTGATCTGAAAAGATACAATAAGGACATTTGACTTCAGCCTACTTCATTTTTTCCATTTCATATTTTGGATTCAAATCAAAACTCCAAACAAAACAATTTATTACCTGCAAAATGCATTTTGAAGTGGACATATTTCATGTGCCAGGAAAAAATCATGTTCCATATTCAGATGCTCAACACCATGTACTGTTGTTGTCTATTTGCACGTGACTGCAGCTACTGGCTTGTATTCAGAAAAGGTCATTTGCACATAGATTTGTGCATGTTTGTTCATGTATAATGTTCATTGTGGCTGTTCCAGCTGTAATTACAAGTTTAATCTTTTTTTTTCATGTAGGGACTATTCAGAACAAAGTTTCATTACTCCCAGTAATGGTCATTTGGAACTTCTTTTGGTGTCCAGCCAACATAGCCAAAAAACCCCAAATCTTATTATCTAAACCCAACTTTAATAATGTTTCTGGACTAATAAAGACAAAAAAAATAATTCTTGTGAAGAATCCATATCAGCCTGGCTGAAGAGAGTTTTGAATGGTTTTGGAAAGTGTAACATTTTGACTAAGGATACTCAAAGAGCTCATTTTTTTTTCCCCCTTCCCTGATGAGCAAATCCTATACAGGTACTATTTAATTTCTGTTGGTTTGTTCTATGGGCAATCAACTGCATTGTGAAATGATAAACTGTTGTATTCATTGGGGGTTTTTTGCTATCAAGTGGTTAATTATGTATTTGTAACATATAAGACTAGCTGGTCAGCCAAATCCTCTTGAATTCTGGAAGAAAAGCTGATATTATTTAATCAAATAAATGCTTAACTCTTATCTAATTTGCTAGCTTGTTATTTTACTGCAAGGAGCTTCTCTTGTTTCAAGCTGTTTCTTGAGATGTAAAGGTGCTCTTTTCTTTCATGAACTAAAGGAGAATTATCTATCCTCTGTAGATTGTTAGAGCATGCTCATCAGTGTAATATCAGGAAACTCTCAGTGCTTCTTTGATCAAGATGAGTAGCATCTATCACATATTTTTTCCCCCCATCCACTGGAGGAGAACTTTGGGCTGTTGCTGGTTTATAGTTTCTATATTTATATATATATATGTATTAATTTTAATGATAGCATTCTTAGATCTCCTTTTTGGATCTAAACTGTTTTTCACTACTTGGAAAGGGCCCTGTTCACAAGTGACTGCTTCCCCAGCAGCTCAGAGTATCCTATTGTCTGCAGTAATCACTTAATGCATATTAAAATCCAGGACAAGGTTCAATGACTCCCAAGAGTATTATGTTCCTGAGCACTTGTAAAACCCCAGAAAACTGAACTTCCTCGTTGAAAAGTTAAAATGTTGAATGCAACTTTCCATGTTACTACTAGAAATCTAGGGATGTACTGCACTCTAGAATTGTCACCTTGGATTCAAAATGCTGCTAAAGTTACTCAGTATTTTTCAGGGCTTCTAGAAAGGTCTGTCTAATCCAGCACAACTAATATTTCCTGTAAGATTTGGCTGCAAATTCCCCTGCTAACATAGTTTTCCTGGGACCTGTGGGATATTCTCTGCCAAATGGCATTATGCAATATCTGAAGCCTTGCTTAAGTCTTCATATACTCTTTGAGTGAGGAGTAGTGGGGGGCTGTGGAGCATCCTTGGGCTTTGTCCCTTTAGTCTGCCAAGGGTTTTGTCCCCTTAGTCTGCCAAACACCAGCTACTTAAATGAGCCAGTGCAGAGGAAGACAAAGTCTCCTTAGAAAGTCTCCTGGATATTTCCTTTTTCTGTGTGTTATCAGTTTCTTAAGTGGGGTGATAGTTACTTCTTTTCTAGCTGTCTTTTAGAGCAGAAATACAGGGCAGAGAATCATTTACTTTATCCTGGGGTAGGATTCTGGATGTTGTACATATATGATAACCCAGCTCTCCCTTTCTACCAGCAGCCCCTCATCCCCATCTTACCCACTGAATTTCTCCAGCTGTTTTTGATAACACTCAAAAAGTGATTATATCTGTTGTCAATTTGGGTTAATTATTAACATCAAAGCTAGCAGCAGGCTCCCTGACATTAAATTTCAGGGTTTCTACTATCAAAGACAGACAAGCCAGGGGAGAGAAAGGTGGGTGAAAGAGGATGGATGGAGTAGGGTTGGTTGGGGGGAATCACGAGTATATGAAAAGAAAATTAATTAATCAGAAAATAGCTTCAAATTGTAGCTTGTATTGCATATGCTTTTCTGTCTTCTGTCATGTTTCCAATATATGGATCATCATGACACTGAGTGAGCCAAAGTGTAGCCTGTGCAGAAAGACAGGAGGGTTAGGAAAATTAATAACTTTTCAACCTCTTTTTTTAACTTGTGCCTTAGCTGTGACAGTAAACTAATACAGTCACCTCTAGCTTAAACAACAGCTTGCTGGGATTATGGGTTATTCAGCAAGGAGTTCCTGACTGGTTTCATAAACCAAGAATTTATTGAATTCTAAGAGATGAGCGATGAAGATAAATTGGGAGATGTCTAAATGAAATTAAAAATTATTACTCGCACAAAATTTAGAGTGTGGCTGGCTGTACCACAGAATTTACAGTTAACACTGTTAGGAATTAAAGATATGTAACTGATCAAGATGGATGTCTCACTTTCTTGGTCCCAACCTGTGCCGTTTAAAATAAATATTATAATAATTGATCTCTGTGAATGATGTGCATGTGCTAAATGACACTTGATATATGACACTAACTTCCTGCTGCTGGCACTGATGGATGAGCTCAGTCTCCCTATAATGAAAAGATGGTCAAACTTTCCATCACACATATCTCACCTCCCCAGACAAAGCACAATGAAAATAAATTTTTAGCTACTGCCAACCTAATGTTAGCACAGAGGGGGAAAAAAAAAATCAAACCCAAAAGATTTAATCGAAACTCTGTTGAGAGTGAAATGGATGCCACTTTATATTAACTCCTGAATATATTACTCTGTGGCATTAAATGTGAAATGCACACGTTTTATTCCACAGCATTTGTTCCATTGCCTCCTCTGGGATCAATTGCACCATAAATGGGATTCGTGCAGAGTCATAAAGCACCCTGGGGAAACCCAAGGGAAAAAAAAAAAGAAAGTCCTTCTGCAGGGAAGAAAAATTCCTCTCTTCCTCATGCACACCTTGAAGAAAAACAGTGTAGGATCTATAGTACATTATTTTGTGGTACAGGAAAACACTACTTAGGGATTCAACTACTTTTACCCCCACGTGCTACTAATTTTTATATACATTCTCAGGGGAAGCTTAGAAAATGATGTCATTTGTGTAGCAGTGGACATTTTCCACTGGAAAAGTGGAATTTATTGAGTATTTTTATATAGATCCATTCATCTCTTTTTCTTTGAGGGAAAAGTTGGATTTTGGGTTTTTTTTTGCAAGTGCTACAAACCAAGAAATACAAGGAGCACAACTGATACATGCAATTGGGTAAGAGTTTTTTCCTGAAGTAATGACTTCAGAAATCAGCTTCTGCAGGACAATTTTTTAGGTATTCCAAATATTTTCCTTTTGTATCTGATTTAATTGTGTATTCCTCATTATCTTCATAAATGTCTAATTCTTTGGGGGATTTTTCCAGCAGTTGTCGAAGTTCATTCGTGAGGTGGATAATTTATTTTATCAGTCTTATATAAGATATGAAAATAGACTTTCAAGGGGGCACGAGATGCTGTAATTACACGTGTAAATTCTCACTGCGGTCTGTTGAAATGAGGCTGATCAGCTCTTGAGGGATATTTTACTGACAAAGATAGGCAAGCAAATAAAATGCAGCTCTTCTAGACTCCATTGCCTGTACGATGAAAGGACAAATTTCATTTGCCCACACATGGCTGGTCAGTGCCATGTGAGGTGAGAGCAGAGGATTTTTACTGGAACAGCAGGGGATGCTCTGCTGTGCTCCTCAGTACCTCAACTGAGCTCCCACTGCACAAATGGATAAATTCAATCTCAGTGTCTTAAACTGAGTCGAATCCTCCCCTGCCCTCAACTCACAGACAAGCCCATCCTGGTGGAATAAGCATTTTTTTTTTCATTTTAATTTGAATTTTTCCTTGCTCTTAAACATGCATCACTGAGAATCACAAGCAGATGAGGATAACAGCAAACCTCTTTATAATGAATTGCAAACTGAGAGACTTTTACTAAATCTCATCCTTCACATGGCAACATTTTCAACTGGATAAGTGTTTCTGTACTTTTATTTATCCACAGTGTTCCTTAGAAGTCTTCCTTCTGTGCCTTTGTTGAGACAGGGCTGCACTAATTAATAAAGAATTTAGCAAGAGAGCTTGCAATTGAATTTGAAATAAGATTACATTAATTTCAGTTATTTTCTAGCCTATTCCTGACAAAGCTGTAGACCATTACCAGATGTCCTCTCCCAAACCCAGCTGTGTGTGCTACCTTTGGGTGTTAATTCATCCAGCTGCTTAACACAGCTCACCAGCTGATGAAGGTGATTTGAGCTAAACCTTCTCAAATGGTGTGTTTTAAGAAATACTCTCTCCAGGCCATTCTCAGAGCTGGATTTACTTTCTAGCAGAACGGTGAGTAGGAAAACTGAATGTCAATATCCATCTCTCATGGAGCAGTAATTCTGAAATAATTCTCAGCTTATGGTGTATCATGTTTATAATTTCTGCTTCTTGGGCAGATGTTTTCATTCAGATGTCCATAAGAATTTCTCCTGATCAGTAAAGAATAATATTAAATTCCCTCTGAGGAATAAGAAGTGTGAAGAGGTTGTTTTCTAAGATTAGTCTCCATCCTCTTCCATACATGAAATGAAATGTGGGTGCATTCTGTTTGAAGGATTTAAAACACTGCCCTGGTCTGTATGATTTGGCAGAATCTCTTCTCAAACTTTACTTTCTCTATGCTGAATTCTTAATAAGGCTCAGAGGAAATTAATAAGACTCTTCTAGACTTTTACTGAAGTTTCTGTTTACACATGTCAAGCCAAGGTCTATTTCAATAAATATTCAATAAATCAATAAAAGTCATTTGTTATATTTCCTTTAACAACATGAATCAAAGAGTCAGTTCATGTGTAATTGATGTAAAATACCTTTACTATTTTTTATGAGTATTAAACCATGCAAGGTTAATTTCTGCACTCAGTTACACTCATAGTAGTAAAATGGAAAGCTCTCAGAAATCACATCTGGGTCCTAGAGTACTGTAAGAATTCTTCATACGTGGAGAAGTTACTGAGTTTATTTTCAGATATTCCTCACCAGACCCTAGATCTGACTGCTGTTTAGAACATGTGCACTGTTTCACTCAGGCTGGTCTTCAGAATAACTAATAATTAAATTCCAGGAAGCATGAGGATGAATTTGACTTTGAATTCAGTGGGCTGTTTTCTCCAGAGTACTGTTCCTTTCTGCTTTAATTTAATTATTTAATATTTTCAATTGGCTGCCAATATTGGATTTTAAAGAATTTGTTGACGTCTGCATCTCTCAAAAAATAAGACTTCCCGTCAGTAAAAATATAAAGTTTATCTGAAATATCCACATCTTGGGAACACTGTGTGATGCATCGTTTTGTTCAGCCACATAATAGCTATATAGTACTTGTGGCTCTATAATAGTTAGAGGAATTGATAAGCAATCTCAATCTGTTTATTATTTTTAAATTATTTATCAGAAAGAAAATAGTTACAAATACATTCAACACATTTTTAATGAATGCTTCTAAAACTGACTAATTTTGATCTTAGTAGTGAAAAAATAACACTGCAACAAACGTTAATATGCATAAAATAAGATCAGATTAGGAAGGGTTAGAGCTAGTGTCCATGGAAGTCAAGTTCAGATCAGATCCTGAACTTAAAAACAAAAAGGAATACCTGGAACAAGCTATTTTTACAAAGACTGAAACAGGACTGATGAAATCAGTAATTTCAGTTTTATGATAACTGACATTTCTCTAAAAATTTGAACCTCTCTAATGTAAAGAAAATCTACTATATTCTAGAGAAGAACCTACTGAGATGTATTTGAGACTTTCATGAAGAGTACTAATGGCAACCTGCTCAACAGTGATGCAACTGTCAAAATGAATGGAAGGACCCAGAATTATTCATGTAAAGTAAGTATTTATCACTTCAAGAACATTTTAGCAAAGATAAAATCCAATACAAATATACTTTTGATCTTTTCATATACTAAATCATTCCTAGATAGTGTTGCATTTCAGTGGAGTCCTATAAGCACAGTAAAGAGGAGCTCCCTGATGCTCTCACACTGACAATGAAGAGGCTAAATATTAAAAAATCATATTTGGTGGGAAGGTGTTTATGCACATTGTACAGGGAGATGAAAAATCCTGGCAGGATTGGCTGTGTATTTCTATAACTGCAGGCCCAGATGATAGTAAGAAGCTTTACTCTTAATCCATATAGGATTTTGGGGGGACATTAATTGAAGTGGCAATATACAGGAAACAAAGAAAATAGTCCTCCTGTGACAAAGAATAAAACCCCAAAGAGAAACCAACAATAAAGAGCCTCAGCATAAGCCCTGCTTCTAAATCTAATAATAATGGGATCTAACTGCCAAAAATACCCAGTCTCTCAAGCCAACGTGTGGATTGACACGTAGAACAAGAGCTGTTCAGAGGAAAAAGAGAAGGTAGGTGAATGAATTAGTGCCTACCATGGGATGAGCCTTCCTATGGAGCTGTCTGGGTAGATATGAGGAGACACGTAGCCAGACTCTTTAGAATTAGGGAGTGTTAGACATTGTGCTGTGAAAGAAGTTGTCACCGAGCTGAAAGGTAATTTCAAGGACTATACAACTTATACTTACCTTTGTCAAACAATATTCTATTCTTAGATATTTCTTTGAGACAGCGAAGTGGTGTTTTCACAGTCTGAGTGACAAAGACCTGAAATATCTGAGTTGTGTCAGAAAAATACAAATGTAAATGGCTTAAAGGCTAAATCTTGCCAAGGAATTTAAACCCAGCCTTAAGCTAGGTCCTAAGTACAGGACTTAAATATCTTCTCAAAGAATTTAACTGAAATGTCAGCTTTTGTCCACTAACATTCACATGGGAATTGTTTTAGTGTTGAATACTACAGGTGACTAAAAATTTAAAAATTGCAGTTTTTTTAGCTTAGCAAATGTGAAAACAAGAATGTTTCACTGATTTTTAATCTTTACCTTCATTTTTTTCCCAAGCATGAGATCTGTCCCTTTTAATGCTTTTTGCACTCTTTTCTACAAGTGTTCACTTTCAGAATTGACTTTTTTCTTTAAAAAACAAGTCCAAGAAATAATTAATATTCCCTCTAATAAAGTTTAAGGGTTCTGTTTGGTTGGCTGGTTTTACTATCTATTAATACTATTTTTCCAAAGATTTTCTGTAAGTCTTTTGAAAAATAGTGCCTTTTCAGACTCCTTAAATGCAGAGTGACTGAAAAACCCAAAAACAATAACAGAAAACTTGAAGTAAGTTCTTCTAATATAAAGTTCTCTTCTGTCTAAGGAGGAAAGTATCAGACTAGAAAACTCAGTGTTATTCTTGCTGGTATTTTTTTTTTATGTTTCAGAAAAGAAAATAAATATTAAGGATTTAGACTTTTTGGACTTTTCAAACAATATTAAATAATAAATAACACTTTGATTTAAAATTATTAGTAGTAAATTAAAATTATTACTAGTAAATTATAGGTGCAACAATAAACTTTACAACCAGGCAAATAAAACAAACAGAGCAAAGGGTTTCTCAAAAATGATAAATGAGTTACTAACCTTCCTAGCTACCTAAATAACCAAAGGGAAGAGTTAAAGAGAATCATCTGGAAAGTTCCTTTAGTTAAGAAACAAGTCCTGGAAATTAACTGTAAAAAAAATTCTCTCCTAGGTTGTTTTATGTATTTCTAACTTATTCCATCTTTGTTTGATGTGCTGAATGTTTAATAAACCCAGATATTATACTGCAAATTTAAAAATCCTTGTTTCTGTCTCCAAATTGATAAAAGAAACACCCAGCTAATTGGTCTGTGCTATCCCACATATTAGTTTAGGGACATTTTCATGAAAGACATCACCAGAGCATACAACAGGTCTTGAGTTGACCAATACAGAATTTGATCAACTCAAGGTGTCTCCTATCTTCTACTTGTTTATGTCTTTTAATTCTCTGTGACTGCTGCTAATTGATTTCTTCTCCAGTGTCTGTCATAATTATAGAGATGCTTGTAGAATATTTAGTTCTATGTATATGCTTTGCAATTTGCTCCCAGAAAATTTCACTGAAATTTGGGTTGATGCATCATGTTTGTTTCATAGCAGTTCATATAATAGCAATCATAAGAATGATATTATCTAGATATCAGATATTCATCAGAAAATGAGGCTGGGTGCTGTAGACTTAGACAATAAGTATATACTAGGTAAGTTATGCATTATTACAGTAGCTCAGAAGAGAATAAAATTCCCTTGACATGGTTGTTCATAGATTTAGTTCAGAAAGAATGAAATCAGTGAATTTTCTAACTTCTTGATCCTTTTTTTTTTGCTAATCCCATATTGAAAAAAATATTACTCCTTTCTAATCTGTTTCTGGGAATGCTTGGTGTTAACCTCAGGGCAAGCTTGCCATTTGCTAAAAAATACAAAAGAATAAAAATAATTCCTTGAGCATATGAACTAGAGAATGTGATTTCCCATAGATTTGTATCTTTTTGAGTTGGATAAGGAGATAAGAGAATTGACTGAAGGTCTTGTTTATGATGCTGGCATACTTGTAAGTATGCTCTAGGTCTATGGGACACTAATAGAGTTTCTCTTGTCTTCCTGCCTATTTTTATACATTTTCTAGTAATAACAATAATTCACTTTACAACACCTTGTACTTGTTCCAATTTTATTGAAATGGAGAGAACAGACGTATGCATGGCCAGTAATAATAATATATACAGTTTATCTGCAGGAAATTAGGCTAAAAAGCAAAAGGATTACAAATAATGGAGAATATTTGGCAGAGGCCATGCATGGAGACTGAATGGAAGTAACATGCCTCTGAGGAGGAGGAAATCTGTACTGCCCACACATATTTGTCTTTTGATAGCTCTGCCATCAGTTTAGTCTGTACATCTGGATGTGTCTTTCAGATGTTCAACCTCATTAAAAGCTTCTCTTTAAAAGAAGACTTGCCTTTCCTGTTGCATTATCTTTCCAGTAATCTAATTAAAATAAAGGAGCAGCCTTCATTATTCCCAGCTGCCTTTTGCAGACTAGCCCTGCAATGTATTCTCTTATTTCCTAATTCTATTTGCAAAGAAATCGAGTGATAGGACATCCATAATTTCCTTGGAGAGAGCATCACATGGTCTAAATGATTACATTCTCAAATATACTAACTGGGAGACTTTTTTCTCCTTGTTGTGATATAAAAACACTCTTAATGAAGCTAAAATTAACCATTGTTTTTAGTAATAATCCTGAAACTCTCTTTTCATGAGGTAAGGAGATTCTTTCTGTGCAGTTTGTAAGGCAACAGAAATTATGAGGCCTGATTTCCATAAGAAATAAAAAAAAAAAAACAATTTTTGATTCCCCCTTCCCCTCAATCTTTTTGATAAATCAGTTTAAATCAGTTGAAACAAAACCAAACCATCAATTCATCTGTCTGGTGGCTGCTGAATGGTAAGGCAGCACTCTGAAATATTACCACAGTGTTGGCTCTCAGTGCTTATGACCCAAAGAGTTTTAGGAAGGCAGGAAATCCTGAGAATGCTTTTTCCAAAACAAAACCCCTGGGAATTCCCTAGAAACCCTGGGAATCTTTTTTTCTCACTGCATCATCTGGGCTTTAACTTCTGGGAATCACAGCCCACATAACTCTAGAGCTGTATCAGAGTTCTATTAACTGATGAAGAACAAGATACTTGAAAGTTTTTTTGATCTTTGACTCATGATTGGAATCTCATTTCAATGTTTTCCAAACACAGACTTCACTTAATTAATTTGAAATATAGGTTTAAACTTTGTTTAAAAACACAAACTTTTTTATATTACTATTTTTTAAAAGCCACTTGAAAACTAAGTTAATTTATTGAGTAATAAAAACTAAACTTTCTCATCAATTTTTGTAGATTCAGTGTGGTAGAACAAATATAGAAAAAAAAAAGTAGAAATTGATAAGAAAATTGGCTTTTTGAGATTGAAAATTTAGACAAAACTGAAATAAATTGACTTCAGACACCTCTATAGTTCTACATTCTGACCCCAGAGGAAAAGTACTTTTTTACTGCTAACATTTTCACTGTTTTTAAAAGAAAGAAATACTAGAAAATCAGGGGGAGCCCTTTGTGTGCAATATTTCCTATTCACTTTTGCAAAAAAAAAGTCAAGACGTTTACAGGGCAGCATTTCAGACAAGTATTTAGATCTACTGAGCCTTTTGCAACCCATTCTTCACAAACACAGATTTCATTTCCCAAGAATATCATGATCTGTATGGTCCTGTACCCATTTCCTTAATACTAAATTCCTTTTTTATCCTTTTTTTTTAGCCCAGAAGTGTGTTGTGTTTATTTGGTTTGTTCAGCTGAGCTCCTTCCATTAATTGTTCCCCACTCCCTTCTGAACATGATTGTCTCTCCTTGCCCCTACCTGCAGCTCCATCAAGAAGATTCCATCCCTCTCAGCAAACCTACAGCCAGGCAGTTTTGTAAGTTTTTAGCTCCAGAAATGCCTGGTAGAGGCATGATAGCTATTAATAAAAAAGCACACAAGCTTGGCAGGAGTCCTTTCGTATGTCCTTGGCAAATATTTGCAGAAAATGGTATCACTTTTTTTTTACACTACTCCCAACTGTGTCATGAGAGAAGTTTTATCTGTCAGTTGAACTTAAACAAGCTTATTACATATCTTGTAATGCAGGGCCTAGTAAAAAAACCAGATTTTTTTCTATCCCACATTAAACAGTTAATTAAAAAACAAATATCATCTTTAGCTATGAATCCATCCTGATCCCTCCAATATTGCTCAAAGTAAAACTTCGTTTGGAGTCTTTGCAGATTCTCAAGGCCTCTAAAACACTCACCTATATACTCAATTTGCCAAATTTATGTAATATATATCTATATTTGGATATAATGCCAAATATTACTGATTTTAGATAGATAAAGGAATGGCACTACTATACTTAGGTGATATTTTTAAGGGAGCTGACAGCAAAGAGTTGAGAGCTCACTCCACACAGCTACTAATGTAATTCAGGAGCAGTCAGTTTATTTTAGGTACCTTTTGCTTGTACAATAATATGTTGGTTGTACTGGCAGGTTGATTATGTTGTTGTTCTTTTGAATCTCAAACTGTTAGGTATTAATTAGTGTAACACCTTTGAAAACAAGAGAATGATTTAGTCTCACCATTTTTGTCCATTTGTAGTGAAGGCTTTAAATTTCAAAAGCTGTTTCCTAACAGAACTCGAGACCTATTTTGGGAATAACAGAAAGATTTGACCTAGACAAATGTTGTGGTAATGATAGTTTTTCATCTTCTTTAATTTCCAGAGAAATTACTGTATTATTTGCAAGATAGCATAAGCTACCAAAATTAAGTTAAAGAAGAGTTTATACAATTGAAGGGAGACAGGATAACATGAGCTACCAAAGTTAAGTTAAAGAAGAGTTTATACACTTTAAGGGCCAGTATGATATTTTTAATGTAGCTAAAACTAGTCAATGTTTGAATAAAGATCAAGAACTCGGCTCCGTGGCAAACCTCCTGTTGACCTTGGGAATATCCTGAATTTCCAGGATGTAATATTCTGCAGGTTTAGAGTGAAATCAGAAATGATTCAGAAACTAGCTAGCAAAGTCAAGAACAACAGTAACTCAATTTTATTTCTTTTTTTTTTAAATCCTCCCATACACTACCCTCCCACTCACAACCCAGTATCAAATTATGTATTCCTGATTCAATTTAAAGACTATTAACTTTCCCAAACTCCCTGGAAGTAATTTGTAACTGCATTTCACATTCTCAGCTATCCCTTCTGTGGTGCCAAATTAATCCTAATTCTGACCAAGCAATAAATAACACGATTATTATGTTGAAATCTGTTCAGTGATGATGTAAAGCTAAAAAGAATGTTGAGCTTAAATTTCCTGTTTACAGTAACTACTTGCTAAATTCAGAAAGAGCTATGCTGATGGTCAAAGGTCTTTTAATATGTTCCCAAGGCTTGTTGGAAAGAGTTATTTAAAAGGCTCCCAACTGTATCAAATTGTGCTGAGCTCTTTTCAGCTTGTTGTCATAACTTCCTTTTAAAGGCAAAAAAAAAGGATAACTCAGAGAGCTCCCAAATGTCTCATGAGACTCAGAAATCCTGCAACACCCATCTGTGAGTTGCTGCTGGAGGATCCTCAGGGCCAAACGCCAAGTTCAGGCTGGACTTAGAGAACTTTGGGTTTGGTTTTACTTTCCTGAGAATGATCTGTAGAAAAACTTAGCAAAATATTTTCTGAGAGACAATTTCAGAAGCAGCAAGCCTTGCTGGCTCTCCCTTGTGCAGCTTGGTAGTAAAGCATCTGTGATCTAAGAGCTGCTTCCTACAGCTCAGTATTTACCATGATACTGTGCTCCTTCCTCTGGAGCTCCTCTGCTCTTACAGATGATGCATCTCATCAGAAAATCCTCAACACACTGAGATTTCTGAGCTGGCCATGTCACATAGCGTGCACATTCTCATCCACAGGAGACTTTCAGTGCAAGAGGGTTATGTACACAGCCAAAGAAAGAATCAGAGCTGACCTCCCCTCCAAAAAGCAGTGCTACACAGCCTGGGCTTTCACAGGCAAGATGACAACTCTGCTTCACCTCCCTCCCCTTCTTTCTCACTAAGCAGACATCGAAAGCTAAGCAACTATCCACATGAGACCTTGGGTCAGTGCTCTCCAAACTCAGCAAGTGTAGGAGAGCATAAAAAGCATTGCTCCCCAGCACATCATGAATGCCAGGGAGATATTCTGGAGCTCAGGAAAGGTCAGAGTCTGCCCTGTAGGAGTTTGTCACCTCAGTTTTGGGAAGTGTCATAATTTGGTATAGTCAGTGTGGGTTCCTCAGAGTATGCTTCCCACTGAAATCTAAATTGTCTCCAGCTCAGTGGAAATTGCAATTCTAAAAACCTCATAAATTGGCTAACCTTTGATCATTTTCCACAGGGACAACAAAATGTGTACACCTGACCCCAAACCACCTGCAAATCTTGTTTTCCCAAAGCCATGAGGGCACATGAAAACACCTATGCTGTAAGACAGGCAGAAGACTGAACTAACAGTGTTAATCCCTCTCTTGAAACAACTAAAGCATTTAAGAAAAATTTTTGACCAAATAGGGAAAAATGCTCTGCTCTTGTTGTAGACAAAGCATAAAAAGTGTTAACCTAAATATGTAAAATTTCTAAATCTATGAGCAACATAAAATACACCCTTTATTACAAAAGACCTGGCAGTGCTTATAGTAGGGAGTGTTATCAGCCCTACCTGCAGTGATTTATAGTATGCAAAAGATATATTTATATACCTCTGTGATACCAGGAGGGTTTTTTAAATCTCCCATTAGAATAAAAATAAGTAGTTTACTTGCACCTGTCAGGTAATTAGAGAAAGTAATAGGAATAAAATTTTGAAGATTACTGTAATAGCACCCACTATAGTATTACTGTATACTGGTATACACAGAGTATAGAGTATAACAAAATACATAGTGTACTCTAGTATATAGTGTTACTTACTGGCACCATAAAATAGATTATAAATTATTAAAACCTCTAACAAGCATTGCACACATGCAAGACTGGTAAGAAGATTGTTATACTGTCAGAGATGACCCAAAAGTCATGACAAGTCTATTAATAAGATCTTTCCTTCTGTTGGTACCACGGTCTGTACCTTTTCCAGTCACTGTTTTGGAGAAATGTTAATGTTACTTAACGACAGATTCTCTCTGAGAAAACTTTTGGAGTGGTGAGTCCTCTGAGCTGCTTATGAGAATTCACAAAGAGCACTCTGAGTGCTCTCCAAACTACAAGTGCATTTTTCATGTGAACTAGGATAATGAGACACAACAAGACTGACTATCTTAGTCAGAATTAGGAGGAAAAGAGGCATAAAAGACGCATCAATTTTGGAAGTTAAAAATAATGAAGAATATTCCTTTGGAGATTGCAGCTTTGTGTCCAACTGGGGATGAGGTAGCCATGTCTTTGTAAATTATGGGCATTGCATGCAAACAATGGCTTCATTTATTTGTATGCTCTATGTGTGCTTACAGTGCTTGTAATTGAGGATGATTATGGTTAATGATTCTAGTAATGTGTACTTTCAAACCAGCAGGACAGCATAATTTGTATCAAACCTATTCAGTATCTCTTCAGGCATTTTGCCTAGCTTAATCTTAACCCAGCACTTACTGTGGAAGAAACCTCTGGAAGCCTCACAGCTGGCTCAAATAGGAGATTTCATGTGACTTTCACAGTGCACTCAAAAAGAAATTAAAGCCTCCACAGCCTTAATATCATCTGGATGGTTCCTAGCCTGTCATACTTTAACATGACAAGGCCAAGACCTCTACTACAAGAAACAGTTGTCTGTAGGATGCAGAAAGAAAACAGAACATGCCTGTGAACAGTTGACAACATATTCACAAGCCAAATTAAGTGTTCCTTGAGAATAGATTTGCATTTCTAATATTTTTTTTGAATAAGGCAACAAAGCCCATCGTCAGGTGCCCTTTTCAAGAGGCAAGATTAACCTGCCAGCACATTTTATTGCACATCTTTAAGCAGAACTTCCTCAGTTTACCCTGTAAATATGGGCCCAGCTCATAACCTATAGTTCTGGGTTACAGAGCAGGAAGAGAAAAATGAGAGGAATGACTAAGAACACAAAACAAGCAAAGCTGAACAAGGGTTTGAACTTAACTTGGTTTCTTTACAGCTCTTTAAATGTAGGATTATATTCCTATCCTTCTGACTTCAGTGAATGTCATTATTGTGTCTATATCTTTTTGTTCCCTAGCTGTTTTTTGTTCAATTGCCTCTACTATTTTATTTTATTTTTTTTTAAAACTTGGTGATGCCAATCAATAATCTTCACTTACAATAAAGACAATTAACATGACTCTATCAGTTTGGCCAATTTTTTTTCTGACAGACTGCCTATTTTTATATAGATATGTATTTATTGAAATGTTGGCTTTTATTCTGGAAGATTGAGTATTTTCCCAGACTTACCAAATTGCTTATTGATTTCATAATTACCTAGTGCCTGTGATTGCTTTGGTTTTCTTATCTTCTGTGTTTTATTATGCTTAGTGTCACTTGTGGTCTTTTGTGCTAGACCTTGGAGATCAGCATGTGGCTCGAGCAGTGGGATTGTCAAGAGTTTTAAGTATGAAGAAGCAAGCATGAAAATAGTTTTTAGCTTGTACCATTTCCATAAGTCTTCCAGGGACTCCAGGCTGCTGAAATCTCTAGATTGTAGGGTAGAGTTGTGCATATTCCCCTAATACTTTGTAGAGGAACTACAATTTCTCTTCCTTTCTGTCTCCCACTGTGAGGCTGTAGAGGAATTCTTCAGGGAATGACACTCCTTTCCTTGTCAACAGTATTTTACTTCTACCAGTAAAACTATAATTCTCTGTCTGTAATTGTCCTGCTGTCCCACCCTAGGGGAAAAGGTAAACAGATCCCAAAAGTTCATGCCTTGTATTTCAAATTTCAGTGAGTAGAAAATTCACAGGAACCTTTTCCTTCTATTGAAACTTCAAGATGACTCTAATAGGAACAAAAAACCAAAACCTTGAAATAACATAAGAAACTTATTACCATGGGAGTGTATAGCACAAACATAAGCATCTAATGTAGATCTTTCACAAACAACTTGCCATCTTGTCAAAGAGAGCTGAATGAAATCTCACAAAGACTCCAAACTCCTCATGCATTTTCATGGTTGCAGCTGTAGCTTTCAAGGGTTCCATTTCAAAAGGGAAACAAGTCAGAACTGCTTCCATACAAAAAATATACAACGATCCTACAGCCTAGAAGGAGCTGTGATTTTGAGCAAGGCTATTGTATTGCAATCCAGTATCAGGAAATTATTCACTAGATTCTAATATAAATAGCTGTATTTCTTATCTGGGAAAGAAACAGCATTTCTAGTCCAAATAAAAGGTTATGCTCTTGTTGAAAAATATTAGGAGGGTTTGAGGAGAAAGTTAAACACTTGTTTTTACAGGTCAGAGGCCATAAGTGGTAGGAATTAGTAGCTGTAAGCTATCAGACTGGAACTAGAGGTGGATTAAATTAATATCTCTCCATTGATTTCAGCAAATCTAGGAAACTCCAATAAAGTTATGTTAATGCATTTGAGGTGTATTTTCGATGCCTATACTATAAAAGGAGGTATTTATTAAACTTTAAAGCAAAAACAAAATATAACTGATGCTGGAATTCTGTCTTTTACAGAAAGTTGTGGTACAACAAACAAACTGCAGAGATCTGATACAGGAATTAGATGAATTCAACAATATTTCAAAATGTTGGGCAAACCTCATGTGGCAAGATTAGGAAGATTAGGAATTCTTCAGGAACTGAAACTTAAAAAAGATACAATGCTGTATGACTACAAATTCTGATCACCACTGAATTTAATAGTGGAAATATATTGGATACCTCTTGGCTTCTTTTTCTTGCAAAACTTTGCAACTTGTCAAAGAAAAACAAGCAAAACCACAAAAATTTGCTAAACTAAAATCCATTGCTTGCTTTCTTTGTTTGTTTGTAGTGTTTTCAGCAGCTGATGGACTCAAGGCTGGTCATTGTGATTGCACTTTACCTCCAAGATGTCAAAACTGTGCTTTGAAAAAAGTGGTGACTCATGGAAACTACTCACTGGTTTCCATCATGGAAATTCACATCTAGCTGGAGAGCCCAGTCCACAGGTAATTACATAACTGAGCTGCAGCTCTTGCAGAACTTATCCAAGTACAATAAAAATCAACATATTTCTGGTTTTAGATTAAACTTAAAATGCTTCATATTCGGGGAGTTGAACAAGAAATCCTGAACAAAACTATAGCCCAACATATTACATGGAAAACAGAGAAAAAGGCAAATAAATTTTTTAATGCTTTCTATTAAAAAAAAAAGAAAAGCTGGTAAAAAAATTTTAACACAGCACTGACAAAAAAAGATAACACATGCAAAGCATCCTATAATGTTCTTTAACATTCTAGCCACCTTCTTTCTCTAAGCTTTGAGGCCACAAGTAATTGCAATCATTTGCTTTTATGAGGGAGTAATTTCACAGAGCAACCATTTCAACCTACCTTCAAGTTATGAAAAGAATCTACTCGGCTCCTGTCCAGCTGGAAATTCTTGACACACTGCTGGCAGCAGGTACATTTGCTGACTTTTTATTTTGTAAATGTGATATGTATAAACTCCTTTAAGAAGCAAGAGTTCTGCTTACAACTTCTATTTCTGGAACTTTAGAAAAAGAAGGCTAAAAGTTACATTATTGTTTTCATGATTTTCTATACACGAGCAGATGATGTAGTACAAAACCAGGTCATTTGGTGCTTTATTCTGATTTTGAGTTCAAGTGGAACAACATTTGATGCTTTGACATTTTTCTTAATTTGCCTTCATATAGCAGCTTCTATTACTAAAATCAGTTGTAGTAAGTTGTGGTTCACAGTAAAAGTAATTATTGCAGAACAAACTTTGTGCAGCTGTACAAATGACCAACCTATGGTAAGAAAAATGAAAGTTTTATTTAGGCAATGTCCTTTAGGATTTATTGTTTATTAAGGTAGGTGTTAGGATAGATGTGTTTTATTATCTAACATAAAAGTTATTTCCTTTTCTTGTTCATGACAAAATCACTTGAAAGCAGATTATTAACCAGGTTTTATTCTTGAAAGTTAGTACATACCTTCCCATAGTGGCCTTTAAACTTCTTAACAGCTGTACAGATGACCACCTTATGGTAAGAAAAATGAAAATTTTATTTAAGTAGGTGAGATATACAGAACTTTAGGCAATGTCCTTTAGGATTTATTGTTTATTAAGGTAGGTGTTAGGATAGATATGTTTTATTATCTAACATAAAAGTTATTTCCTTTTCTTGTTCATGACAAAATCACTTGAAAGCAGATTATTAACCAGGTTTTATTCTTGAAAGTTAGTACATACCTTCCCATAGTGGCCTTTAAACTTCTTAACACATTGGCTTGACTCTTGGAATTTAATTGAAATTTGTTTCTTTATGGGCAAGCCTTTTTCAATTTTGTGAGCTGGTAGCAGAGTTAAGAGTTTATAATCACTCCAACCAGACTGACTATATGAAAAGTAATTTCAGGCCATTAGATAAGATAATGATCTCAGTAAAGGGACTAAGAGAAAGCTGAGCCTTTTGGTGTTGCAGCTTTAAAAATGCAAGATCATCCACTTGTGGTTGTTTTGAATAGGATTTAATTTACAAGTAGCAGTATTTGAATTCCAAGTATGTTCATCTAATGTGCTTCAGCTGCTAGCCTTTAACTAGGGTCTATCATGGCCATGTGTACAGCACAAGTACCTCAGCCAGCAGAAAATAATTGAAATCAGAGAACGGATCCAAGAATGAATTAAATAAAAATCATGTGATCTAGAGAGGTCATCTCCAATTTCTACACATTTAAAAAAAAACAACAGAAATGTCACGTTTCACATTTTTAGCCACTCATTTGAAGCTGTAAAGCTTTGAAGTTTTGTTACTTGGATTCTTTCTTATTTCAGGGTGGTGTTTTCCCATTACATCATAAAGGTGGTATCAAACCACTGCAGAATATCAAAATCTAAAGGCTTTTACCAGGATGCCACTGAAACTCCAAGGCAGTGGTGTTATTGTTACACAGGATATAAGGTGTTTTATGGAGAGTTAACATTTCCTCCTCCATGAAAACAAAACCTTCTGGGAGGAAGATATTCCTTAAGCATTCTGTGTTCTTCCAAGCCTGAGATAGCAACCACATTACAATAATCTCATTAAATATAGAATAAGACTAAACACCAGACACATTCCCCTATTAGCATATGATTCTCTTTTCTTCCAAAGCCAGCTGGTAACCTTTCATTGCCTGACATCTACTACAGGGATGAACTGTAGAGAGCTGCTCTCTAATTGACACTGAATCCTGAGCTCTGTGTATTCTCCATATTCTTTCAGTAGGTAGGGATCAGAGAAGAAGATATTTTCCTGATACCACCAGCTGCTTTATGAAAATAACTGTTAGTAGGTGTTCAGATTTTAATCTGTACTGGAGGCAGTCATAACACAAATATAAATCACAACAATTTCCATTTTTTTTTTTCATTCCCATATCCACAGCCTCTTCTCTCAGCCTGAGGAGCATTCCTTGTGGTTGTTATGGCAGTTCTTTTGTGTCTTAGAGGTGTTTTTTTAAGAACTTCTCTTGACTAGAACTGCAGAGTGAATTTCTAGTTTGTGCAGGACTTGTCCTGGATGAAATGTGTAACATGCTTTAAAATTATTTAAATGTATGTATATTCTTATGGGTATATGCATGCACATATTCAACAGTACCACAGATTCCTCAGCTAAAGACTATTATAGGGGACTAGGTCTCCAAACTTTAAAATTATTTAAATGTATGTGTATTATTATGGGTATATGTATGCACATATTCAACAGTACTACAGATTCCTCAGCTACAGACTATTATAGGGGACTAGGTCTCCAACTTCATATAAATGTTTTCTTTTTTCCAAACATTTGCCAAACACACAGTAAGTGAAAAGAACAACTTAAGCCAGGAAGTTACTGATGTAGAAATTATTTGAAAAATTTATTACTTGCATAACTAGAACTGATTTTTTTGGGTCATTTTTGTCTGTTCTTTGAGTAAAAAAATGGTCAGAATACTGGGAAAATTCCTCTTACATAAAAAATATCCTTCCACCTAACAGAAATGATAAAGTAAATGTTATTGTTTGGTATATCATAGAGTCACAGAATACTGGAATGGTTTGGGTTGGAAGGGACCTTAAAGCTCATCTCATTCCAACCCCCTTGCCATGGGCAGGGACACCTCCCACTAGACCAGGCTGCTCAAAGCCCCATCCAACCTGGCCTTGAACACCTCCAGGGAAAGGACATCCACAGCTTCCCTGGACAACCTGTCCCAGTGCCTCACCAGCATCTCAGTGAAGAACTTTACATCTAATCTAAATCAGCTTTGCACTATAGAAGTTATTCAATAAGCCTAAAAGAGATTTGCAAAAGCTAGTCTCTGTTATTCCATTGGTAAGGTCACCCTCAGAAGATAAAAGCTGAAGGTATCTATCCTAGCTGGAATACCAGAGAGGAGCCACCTTTGTTTTGTCCCATCTTAAGGTGCTGCTACTTGTGTGTCTTACTAAAAATACATCCATTAAGGTGGAAGAGTGTTAAAGCTTGTTTTCCTTTTTTTTACCTAAAAAATTTATGCCAGCATAAATTTTCTAAAGTTTTTTTTGAAACTGTTGTCAACATGCTAATTAATTGTTATGTTTGTTTTCTAAAAACTTAAAGTCTTTTTTAGGTCTCTTTTTCCTTGTTAAATAGTGGCTTCAGTGATTATTTTTATTATTTGTTTTAGAACTACTTGATTAAAAGATATCAAATCCAAAAAATCTTGATTAAAAGATATCAAATCCAAAAAAACTATTTTTAGTTATTTCTGAAAACTAAGGTTTCATTTTTAGATAGGTTTCATTAGTGTCTGTTTTCTCAGATGACTTTGATAAAGATATACAGATTTTTTTTTCAGAGGATTAGGTTGATAGATTACAAAAAAAAAGATATAAAGTTATTAACAGGATAAAATTATCATTACTTCTCAAATTAATTTAGGAGGAAAAGCCTAGAAAAAAAAATTACAAGCTCTATACAGAAATTAATACCCAACACTTCTAAATATGTAGAAATCATGCAGTTTGACTATTAGAAGACTTTATTTGTCTGTTCGTATTCTGATGTCTCCACAACTCCTTTTTACTACTTGAAAGCATAATGACAATGTAATCCATGAAAACTTCCCTGTATGGAAAAAACAAGAGACACACCTACAATAATTTGATGATCTGGTGTAATAAAAATTAGGAATCCCATATATTTCTTCTTTCTGTTTCCTATTTAATCTCTTAATATTATGTATTACTGATGTTATCAGTTCCTTGGGATGGAAGTTGTATTTAGTTTTGGTTTTGGATCAGGCATTCTGCCAGCATTTTGTTAATAACTTGATACTTAACTGGTAATTATCTAGATTTATGTCTTTTCTTTTTTGATGAATATAGTATTACATGATTAGGTATTCAAAATAAATGAGATTCCAGTGAATAGTATTGTTGGTTGTCAACATATCTTTCCAAAAGTGAAAATTTTAGCCTCAAAAATTTAGGCAGAATTTAAAAATGGTATTTTTCTGAATATTTTGAGGTTTTCTTAACTGCTATACTTTGTTTCCTATGATCATTGTTTCAGTAGTTTGTCCAGATTTTGCGTTTAATATGAAGATGTATCTTAAGGTTATTAACCTTAAATTATTTTTTAATATGTCCATTGTGCTTAGATTTATGTTAAAAAAAAGCCAGACAAACAAAAACAAAACCCACAAACAAAATCCAAACATCTTTTCCTTTGCATTTCTTTCTCTTCTAAACATTTTTTTTTTTTCCAGAAAGATGTCTTGAGATGCATTTCCCAGAAGAATTTATCCTCCACCTCATTTTCTCTGAAGAGGTATTTGTCAAAAGAGGTTGGTTTTGCTTTTTTTTCTGATTCAGAAATAACTTGAGTGTCATCACAGCATTTTTTTTTTTCACCTGCTGCTACAATCCTGTAATAACCCCTCATGATAAATCCATCCCAATACTGGCTCAGGGTCTTGTGGTGCATCTAGTACCTGCTTAACTAATACTAGCAAGGAGATGGATTGTGCACATGTTGCAAGTGGATTTAACCTTCTAGAAAATAAGAGCTCTATTCTTCATTAGCTAGGAACTTGTTCCAGATCTTTACTTAGTCCAAAAATTAGTGCTGCACATGTGAGGTACAAACCAGACATGTCACTGAAGCTGCACTCTGTTACATGCAGGAGATGCTTAACAGCTTGAACCTTCCTAGGAGTAAGAAATTAAACAGTTTTTGGTGGCTATAATGTTCTTTCTGAATTCTCTGCCATACAGCCCTGATGTAGAGGCTTTGCAGGATGATTTTCATATGAATTTCTAGCATCTGCTCATATATATTCACATTTTTTATTGATATAGATGACTGCCACTATATAAAGACCCATTATTTCTACTGACAAGTAGAATCCAGCCATGTTACCTTTACAATTTCTCTTCCAGGATTTTTTCCTCCAGGAAAAGTAGAAATGAGGCAGGTAGAACGTGTTGCTTTTTGTGGAACACCTAGTGTCATCTCAACAGGACATGGAGCAGCACAACCATGGGCTCATGGCAA
Source organism: Merops nubicus (assembly GCF_000691845.1). Taxonomy (NCBI): domain Eukaryota; kingdom Metazoa; phylum Chordata; class Aves; order Coraciiformes; family Meropidae; genus Merops; species Merops nubicus. The sequence continues at coordinate 30,426 of NW_008627613.1, forward strand.
CTGCCTTACCCCAGCAACTGGGCTTTGTCATCAGAGTCAAATGCTCGTTGGTTCCTACTGTGAAATCTCCTTGTGTCCCTCTGTGAATCCATATATCACACTGGAGATAATGAAGGAGCTGTGGTACCTACACAGGAGGTTGCAGCACCATGTGAAGGTTGGAATTTGGTCCCAAGCATAGTACAGCTACTGGCAACAAGACAAGTCAACTGGCATATTGCTCCCACAGGTTGGTTTTATCCATTTATGTGTTATACAGTAGCCAAAATAATTCTCCTCTCTCTATTTTTCCTCTTGACATGTTTCTGTTTTCCCTTTCCACACACCAAAAACTCCCTCCTTCATCATATCCAAACTTTGTGTAGATTCCTCTATCTACATGACCATAAAGTACATGACTACACCTCTATATAACTCTAATTTCCTTATTTAGCTACAAAACATGGATATTGCCTAATGTCCTGCTTTTTACATGACCGTAAAGTACGTGACTACAGCCAAAATCTTTATTTAGCCTTTCTTTGCAGTTGGGGAACACAACAGAAATTTCTAGAGAAAGATTTTTTTTTTACCCAAAGTTTGCTGTCCAGAATGGGTCAGATGAGCCATGCTTAGAAGACTTTTTCTCTCTATTGATTACAAGTGAATGCATTCTTAATCAAAGATGTCTACATTGCTGATAAATCTGAGTTTCTGCAAAATCAATTCCTCTATATAACTCTAATTTCCTTATT